>NC_056747.1:29154981-29273696 GCF_019279795.1 Protopterus annectens
TGAGAGTGTTGCAACTGACCCTTTTAGTTCAGTGGCCAGTGTTATGTCACAAGCGGGATACTACATGAGAGTGCTGCAACTGACCCTTTTGGTTCACTGGCCAGTGTTATGTCACAAGCAGGATACTACATGAGAGTGCTGCAACTGACCCTTTTGGTTCAGTGGCCAGTGTTATGTCACAAGCAGGATACTACATGAGAGTGCTGCAACTGACCCTTTTAGTTCAGTGGCCAGTGTTATATCACAAGCAGGATACTACATGAGAGTGCTGCAACTGACCCTTTTGGTCCAGTGGCCAGTGTTATGTCACAAGAAGGATACTACATGAGAGTGCTGCAACTGACCCTTTTGGTTCAGTGGCCAGTGTTATGTCACAAGCAGGATATTACATGAGAGTGTTGCAACTGGCCCTTTTGGTCCAGTGGCCAGTGTTACCTCACAAGCAGGATACTACATGAGAGTGTTGCAACTGGCCCTTTTGGTCCAGTGGCCAGTGTTACCTCACAAGCAGGATACTACATGAGAGTGCTGTAACTGACCCTTTTGGTTCAGTAGTCGGTGTTATGTCACAAGGAGGATACTACATGAGAGTGCTGCAACTGACCCTTTTGGTTCAGTGGTCAGTGTTATGTCGCAAACAGGATACTACATGAGAGTGCTGCAACTGACCCTTTTGGTTCAGTGGCCAGTGTTATGTCACAAGCAGGATACTACATGAGAGTGCTGCAACTGACCCTTTTGGTCCAGTGGCCAGTGTTATGTCACAAGAAGGATACTACATGAGAGTGCTGCAACTGACCCTTTTGGTTCAGTGGCCAGTGTTATGTCACAAGCAGGATATTACATGAGAGTGTTGCAACTGGCCCTTTTGGTCCAGTGGCCAGTGTTACCTCACAAGCAGGATACTACATGAGAGTGTTGCAACTGGCCCTTTTGGTCCAGTGGCCAGTGTTACCTCACAAGCAGGATACTACATGAGAGTGCTGTAACTGACCCTTTTGGTTCAGTAGTCGGTGTTATGTCACAAGGAGGATACTACATGAGAGTGCTGCAACTGACCCTTTTGGTTCAGTGGTCAGTGTTATGTCGCAAACAGGATACTACATGAGAGTGCTGCAACTGACCCTTTTGGTTCAGTGGCCAGTGTTATGTCACAAGCGGGATACTACATGAGAGTGCTGCAACTGACCCTTTTGGTTCACTGGCCAGTGTTATGTCACAAGCAGGATACTACATGAGAGTGCTGCAACTGACCCTTTTGGTTCAGTGGGCAGTGTTATGTCACAAGCAGCATACTACATGAGAGTGCTGCAACTGACCCTTTTGGTTCAGTGGCCAGTGCTATATCACAAGCAGGATACTACATGAGAGTGCTGCAACTGACCCTTTTGGTTCACTGGCCAGTGTTATGTCACAAGCGGGATACTACATGAGAGTGCTGCAACTGAACCTTTTGGTTCACTGGCCAGTGTTATGTCACAAGCGGGATACTACATGAGAGTGCTGCAACTGACCCTTTTGGTTCAGTGGCCAGTGTTATGTCACAAGCAGGATACTACATGAGAGTGCTGCAACTGACCCTTTTGGTTCACTGGCTAGTGTTATGTCACAAGCAGGATACTACATGAGAGTGCTGCGACTGACCCTTTTGGTTCAGTGGCCAGTGTTATGTCACAAGCAGGATACTACATGAGAGTGCTGCAACTGACCCTTTTAGTTCAGTGGTCAGTGTTATGTCACAAGCAGGATACTACATGAGAGTGCTGCAACTGACCCTTTTGGTTCACTGGCTAGTGTTATGTCACAAGCAGGATACTACATGAGAGTGCTGCGACTGACCCTTTTGGTTCAGTGGCCAGTGTTATGTCACAAGCAGGATACTACATGAGAGTGCTGCAACTGACCCTTTTAGTTCAGTGGTCAGTGTTATGTCACAAGCAGGATACTACATGAGAGTGCTGCAACTGACCCTTTTGGTTCAGTGGTCAGTGTTATGTCACAAGCAGCATACTACATGAGAGTGTTACAACTGGCCCTTTTGGTTCAGTGGTCAGTGTTATGTCACAAGCAGGATACTACATGAGAGTGCTGCAACTGACCCTTTTAGTTCAGTGGCCAGTGTTATGTCACAAGCAGGATACTACATGAGAGTGCTGCAACTGGCCCTTTTGGTTCAGTGGTCAGTGTTATGTCACAAGCAGGATACTACATGAGAGTGCTGCAACTGACCCTTTTGGTTCAGTGGTCAGTGTTATGTCACAAGCAGGATACTACATGAGAGTGCTGCAACTGACCCTTTTGGTTCAGTGGCCAGTGTTATGTCACAAGCAGGATACTACATGAGAGTGCTGCAACTGACCCTTTTGGTTCAGTGGTCAGTGTTATGTCACAAGCAGGATACTACATGAGAGTGCTGTAACTGACCCTTTTGGTTCAGTGGCCAGTGTTATGTCACAAGCAGGATACTACATGAGAGTGCTGCAACTGACCCTTTTGGTTCAGTGGCCAGTGTTATGTCACAAGCAGGATACTACATGAGAGTGCTGCAACTGACCCTTTTGGTTCACTGGCCAGTGTTATGTCACAAGCAGCATACTACATGAGAGTGCTGCAACTGACCCTTTTGGTTCAGTGGCCAGTGCTATATC
Source organism: Protopterus annectens (assembly GCF_019279795.1). Taxonomy (NCBI): domain Eukaryota; kingdom Metazoa; phylum Chordata; order Ceratodontiformes; family Protopteridae; genus Protopterus; species Protopterus annectens. The sequence goes on from NC_056747.1 coordinate 29,157,630, forward strand.
ACAAGCAGGATACTACATGAGAGTGCTGCAACTGACCCTTTTGGTTCAGTGGCCAGTGTTATGTCACAAGCAGGATACTGCATGAGAGTGCTGCAACTGACCCTTTTAGTTCAGTGGTCAGTGTTATGTCACAAACAGGATACTGCATGAGAGTGCTGCAACTGACCCTTTTGGTTCACTGGCCAGTGTTATGTCACAAGCAGCATACTACATGAGAGTGCTGCAACTGACCCTTTTGGTTCAGTGGCCAGTGCTATATCACAAGCAGGATACTACATGAGAGTGCTGCAACTGACCCTTTTGGTTCAGTGGCCAGTGCTATATCACAAGCAGGATACTACATGAGAGTGCTGCAACTGACCCTTTTGGTTCAGTGGCCAGTGTTATGTCACAAGCAGGATACTGCATGAGAGTGCTGCAACTGACCCTTTTAGTTCAGTGGTCAGTGTTATGTCGCAAACAGGATACTGCATGAGAGTGCTGCAACTGACCCTTTTGGTTCGTTGGCCAGTGTTATGTCACAAGCAGGATACTACATGAGAGTGCTGCAACTGACCCTTTTGGTTCACTGGCCAGTGTTATGTCACAAGAAGGATACTACATGAGAGTGCTGCAACTGACCCTTTTAGTTCAGTGGCCAGTGTTATGTCACAAGCGGGATACTACATGAGAGTGCTGTAACTGACCCTTTTGGTTCAGTGGCCAGTGTTATGTCACAAGCAGGATACTACATGAGAGTGCTGCAACTGACCCTTTTGGTTCACTGGCCAGTGTTATGTCACAAGAAGGATACTACATGAGAGTGCTGCAACTGACCCTTTTAGTTCAGTGGCCAGTGTTATGTCACAAGCAGGATACTACATGAGAGTGCTGCAACTGACCCTTTTGGTTCAGTGGCCAGTGTTATGTCACAAGCAGGATACTACATGAGAGTGCTGCAACTGACCCTTTTGGTTCACTGGCCAGTGTTATGTCACAAGCAGGATACTACATGAGAGTGCTGCAACTGACCCTTTTAGTTCAGTCGTCAGTGTTACATCACCCTCACTGCTTCCCAATACAACTCACATCAGTATGTGGGCATAACATTTAGTAGTTGGTTGATCAACCTTCTTGTCTCTTGAGGTCGACCATTCACCTATCTATCCGAATGGCTACTGTGACCACAGATGCCTCCCTCCTGGGGTGGGACAGGCATTTCAAAGGGAAGACTATCCAAAACACATGGACAACAACAGAGGCCAACCTTATCATTAATGTCCTGAAGATAAGAGCAGCCCTCATATGGAGGTCTTTCTGGACTCTCTTCTCAAAGGTGTGATTTTCCTGCACATGGACAATATGGTGGTTGTCTGGTACACGAACAAACAAGGGGGAACATGTTCATACCCATTTAAGGTAGTGGGCAACTTTTTCTCGAAGCTTTCTAGTAGCAAAGCACATCCTGGGGAGTTGCAATATACTGGAGGACAAACTGAGCATGTCTGTCCTTCTGCCTCATGAGTTGTCTCTCAGTCAGTGTGACAATACTTGCTGTCACCAGCATGAGCTGTGCTGCTATCATTTTACTTCCCACATGAACACCAAGTGAAGCAGCTTCTTTGTGCTGAGATCCTTCCCAGAGGGACAGTTAGTGAGGGATGCTCTGGTCCACAACTAGCCTCCATGTTTCTTGTATGCCTTTCTACCTTTCCCCCAATAACCAAGTTTCTACAAAAAGCCATCAGGTGCAAGGCAACAGTAATTCTTATACCCCCATTTGTGCCCCATCAGGTTTTGTTTCTTTGTCCTCATCTAAGACATGCTACATGGGTGCTGGATCCCCTTCCAGACCTTTTATCTCACCAATCCAAGCAGCCTCACTGAGACCTGAAAGCTCTAAAGTTAACTGCATGGTTCCTCTGATTCCTGTGAAGGTCAGGGGTGCCACGCTTTCTGCTTCATTGTTTCATTTATTCATATTTTATTGTCATCTCAGAAACCTAATACAAGAAAGATTTACAGAAGTAAATTGAAAAGATTTGGGGTTTTGGCTTCTTCCAAAGGCTTGACTCCCTTCTCAGCACTTCTTTCCTCTATTTTAGATTTTCTAGCAAGCTTAGTCCAGAAAGATGACAGTTTACAACAATTAAGGTTTAGCTCAGCTAGCAGCCCTGTCCAGCCTTCATGTTTGGGAAAATCAAATTCCTATTGCATCAAAGAAAATCTCTTACATATTTTTAAACCGAACCATTTTACTCAGACCCCTCATCAGAGATCCAGCCCCTCCTTGGGATATTACCCTGATGCTTTAGGCTCTAACCGGATCATCTTTTGAACCAACAGCATTCAGCAGATTTGAAGTTTCTGTACTGTAATAACTATCTATATAGTGGCTGTTACTTCTGCCAGTTTTACACAAAGATAGGGTGTCCCTTTGGGCCAACCCAAATTTCCTCCCCAAAGTGGCTTCAGAAGCTGCACTTAATCAGACAATTAACCCATGTTTTGAATTTTTCTAACAAAGGTGAATATATCTTATACCTGATGGATGTTCACAGTCAGTTGAGATTTTAACTACATTGCACCAAAGAAGTCAGGACTATAGAGGGACTTTTTATTTCATTCTCAAACGCTAAGTAGGGACAGGGCATTTCTAAAGTCACACTGTCCAGTTGGCTCTCTAATTGTATAACCTTTGTCTATAAGGAAATCTGATAAGCCCTTCCATATGAAGCCAAGGCTCATTCAACTAGAACAGTGGCAGCTTCCACCGCTTATTATGCCTGGGTTCCCATAGACAAGATTTGTGCTGCAGCCACCGGGTCTACTGTTCATGCCTTTGTATTGGACGATAAGCTGGGCAATGTATTCTAGGTCCAGTGCATCTGTCAGCTCCACCATTCTTTGGAATATCCTTCCATGAGATCACCCCAGAGATCTAATGGCTGGGGTATCTGTTCCATACACTGAAGTGGACAGAAAAGACAACATGGGATACAAGATTTATGTTCTTAGAAAAGAGAGCATGGACTATAAGATTAACATACTTAGAAAAGACAGCATGGGCTACACGAGTGGCGCACTTACCATCTTGCTGCATCCCTATTGGTTTCTTCTGAGTGACTCAATCTCCCTCCCCTCCATTGTCCTTATCTAAACTGTCACCCATTGGTTCTCAGCTGATCACATGGACCTGTCTGGGCAATTGTCATATATTCAGCCTTCAGCTGTGTTCTCTCTCTCTCTCTCGCTCTCTTTTCATTGTTGGTATGATGGTAAACATTTTTTGTGCTTGTTACATAAGATTTTGATACAAATGGGCAAACTTGATCTGAAGTTTGGTAGAGACAAGAGGAATTTATGGAAAGGGGGAGCCTGAGCCCTGGATGCAAGAAGCTAAAAAAATGCACAGAAGTCTGATCAGATCCAATAACCCATACAGTCGGCTGGATGGAAGAGGGCAACATGGATCTAGTATCATGGTAAGTGCATAACTTTCATTTGTCTGTACTGAGCTGACTTTAAAAAAAGAGTATCCCAAAGTCAGGAGGTTCTAGTCCCTGCAAAACTTCCCTACCTTATCCACGTTTTACCTTCCAGGTTAAACCTGTTAATGCACATTTAAAAAAAAATAATTCAGAAAAGGAAGAATGTTCCACATCAGTTAATTATCTGTATCCAGATTTATTTGTATTTAGACAGCCAAACCACTCATTTTTGTCAGTAACATAAGCCAAGGCAGTGTCCCAACTTCCTACAAAGACAGTATAGTTACACCCGCCCACCAATATGTGAGACACTACATCATGCCTGAACTTTAGTGCTGATAGGACCTGGACCTAATGTTCTCAAAAGTTATCCAAAAACAAACATTAGTAAAGCTGCTGCAGTGCTCAGTATTGTAAAATACTAGTCCTGGCTTCACAGGTGGTCATTATACGGACACAGTAATGATGAGGTCATTAAACCTTCAAATTTAACATTAAAGAACAAAGGTAGAAGCCTCTTAGAAACACTGATGTTACTCAACTTATCTAAAGGCTTTGACTTGCTTAAACATAACAGACTACTGACCAAGTTAACGGACACTGTTGTACGACCTGACATTCGGCTGAAGTTCAAAGTCACTCCTCAAACAGAAGTCAAGAATATGTGAACAAAAATGGATTTTTGTTCCAAAGAGACTGGTACTTTGGCATTCCAGAAGTTTATGGAAGGACCTTTATCATTCAGCATCTCTGCTAATTGAAAGTAGAAATTTTGAAATAATGCAGATGTGATACAACAGCATATGATTCGGTGCTTATCTGCAAGGCTCTTGTTCAAACATACTTCAACCTCTACATTTTGCTATCTCTTCCCTCAAAAACTGGCTCCTTAAAACCAGATGGTGACAACATCCTTAGTCCGGACATTTTCGGTAGCCAAGTTTTGTCAGTGATAGATCCTTTTTACATCATGGCACTGGATGGTAAACATAGTAATACTGTTATTCAGTAAGTACACAGGTTTTATACTTGACCAAGACATGTTGACCAAAACAGCACTCAGAATGTTTAAAACTAAATGATGACTGGGGATGTTTTATAGACTTAATAGAACTCTTATTCAGTACTATAGGACAAGAATCACCTCTGGTACCTTAGTACTTAAGGCTGCTTTATGGTAAAAGTATATTTCTAAAATCTAACAGCAGTTCACAGAGATAGCCTTGTTTTATCTTCAAAAGAGCTGTTCTCTTGTCATCCAGGCTTCTCACACAATCCACTTACAATATATCAATGCAGTCTTGGATGTCTATCCTTGGAAACACACTGTACTACCCAAAGCCAAGTCCTGCACAAAATCTCTTATGTAAGGAGCCATCTAATTACACCCTTAGTAGTTTAACCTAGTACATATACTCCATCAAAAAACCTCTCATAGTATACTCCATCAAAAAACCTCTCATAGTATACTCCATCAAGAAACCTCTCATCTTTAAATGAATTCCACCTTGCAATTGCACATGCACTCAGACACACATACACACATACAGACATGCGCTGAGCAATAAACTTGGGAAACTCCATACAAAAATGCCATCCCAGACTGAACAGTCTCTCTCTGACCACAGTCAGCAGAGAAACCCTGAACTGCATTTCTTCGCTTCCTGTTCCTGAGCAAAACTGTCCAGTCCAACTTTATAAAGCCTCAATACTTCAATGTAATTTGAGAGAATATGTTCATTACTAATTCTACAAATCAATATAAGTGTAATAAAAATGCAGTCAGTTAAATATAGATCTTGGTTTCTTATCTGTATTTTATTTGCTAAAGAACTGTCGAAGCTTGGGCACTGTATATCCACATCTACAACATAAGTTGCATCCTTAGCTTTGATGTTTTGCTTACATTGGTTGCACTGTTAGATAATTACTATATTTAACAGCTAACATGTTGGCCCTGCAGTACAAACTTGCCTCTCCATGATTGTCACAGTCAAAGTGACACCCTGAATCCATGTGTAGAAAATGGGGAAGGGGGCCGTGGAGTTTTGCTTGACTTATTTATTTATCTACTTATTTATTGGTATTTGATTACCAGGAAAGTCCACTGGGCCAGGCAGCCCATCTTCAGTGGAGGCCCGGGGAGAAAAGCTTCAGGTTATACATAAAAAACTGAACAAGTCAACGTTTTAAAAGATTTGCATAAAATAAGTTGATTAAAAATTATACAAAAACTAATAAAACAGATCCATAAGAATCAAAATACAAGAGTCTAGGTACAGTATTTACAACACAATTTACAATACAATGGAGAATTGATTTGAACAGCATAAACAAGGCCCTGGCCGAAGCAAGGAAATACATAGACTAAAAGTGTGAACTGGCTAAATGTTGGAGATGAATTGTAGTACTAAATAAAAATGAAGAGGTGGGACGCCAGTTACAGAGAACAGTGAGGATAAGGGGGGGGTTGTCTTAGGAGAGGAAGGAGGGTTTTGAAAAGGACATAGCTTGTGAATGGAGAAAAATGGAAGGTAGGGTGTAATACTAAAAAATATAATAATATATAGTCACCGGCTAGAGAGGGACTAGACTGAATTCAGTGGATGAAATTAGGTAATGGCAAAGCAGGAAATACAGCAGTTACATATCCAGTTGGAGAGGAAGTGGTTTTGAAGAGCAGTTTTAAAGTTGTTGGAATTATGTTGAAGGCAGATGGCTCCTGCTGGTAATCTGGGTTTAAAGACTTGGAGAAACTGTTGTTGTTCAGATCGTAGTGGTCTAGAGGGGTTGTAGGGAGACAGTAGTGAGTTCAGTGCAGGGCAGAGATGAGGTTTATAAATAAGTGTGTGAGTAATTGTAAGCTGAAGTAATAATAAGTAGAGGGGAAATTCTGGCCATTGTAGCTTTTTTGGATGATGCAGTGGTGAGTAGAACGGTGGGAGTTTGTAGCGAATTTAGAGATTTTGTTGTAGCACGTTTCTAATTTAGATTGTAGGGAAGGCTGTAGATTGGTGAACAGTGGGGCACCGTAGGTTAGAGAAGGCAGTAGGAATGTTTGTACCAAAGTTAGTTTGGAAGGAAGGATGAGGAACCTGCTATGTCTATAAAGCAGTCCTAGCTTCTTATGACTCTTGGATATGTTATTCTGAATATGTAGATCGAATATGAGGTTTTCATCTATAGACATTCCGCGGTGGTACAGCGGTAGCATTGTTACCTCACAGCAAGAGGTTCTTCTGTTCGATTCTTGGCTTGGCTTGGGAGTGCCTTCTGTAAGGAGTCTGCATGGCCTCCCCACGGTTGGGTAGCGTTCGAAAGACATGCGTGCGTAAATGGGCTTGCCTTCGTTGAAGGTTGGGTGTCGAGCTGGCACCTCGGCATTTCGTAAAAATCTAATGCCAATCATTAGCGGACCGGAGTTCCGCTGTGGCAACCCCTTACCGGGAAAAAGACAAAAGACAAACAACATTACTCCTAGTAATTTGGTATGGGCCACTACCTCAATTTTTGTAGCGCTTAGTGAGTAAATGTCGAGATTAGGTTTATTAGAATGTCTCTTAGGTGTAAAAATCATAAGTTTAGGTTTTTTTTGGGTTAAAAGAAAGATGGTTAGTGTGAAGCCAAGTTTCTACTGAGGAGAAAGATGCCTGAGTATTTTGAGAAATAATTATTTCATTTGATGCAGAGTAGGCTATAGATGAATCATCTGCGTACTGGACAAGGGAACCATGTGGGATAGCTAAGTGGAGATTATTTATGAAAATATTAAAGAGAAGAGGGCCTAAGCTGGAGCCTTGAGGGACACCTGTGGGGTTTGGGAGATAGGTGGAAATAGAGATATGCCACTTTACAGCATGCTCTCTATTGGAGAGATAGCTCTGAAGCCAGTTGACTGCCAAGGGAGATAGTCTTATGTTTGATAGTTGAGATAAGAGGATAGGATGTGAGATGGTGTCAAATGCTTTTGACACATTTAAGAATGGGGCAGATATCACATGTCCTGACTCCCTAGCTTTGTTGACTATGTCAAGGAATGAAATCAATGCAGTGGCTGTGCTGTGCTTAGGTCGGAAGCCACGTTGTGTTGAGGAGAGGATTTTGTTTGAGAGTAGATAGTCTAGGAGTTGCTTCTTAAGTTCTGTTCAAGCTCTTATCTGTTTAAAGTCCCTGCCCAGTAGGTCTAGCTCAGTTGACAAAATGTAATAAGTAAATGTATTCCTCAAGGAACATAACAGCACATGCATGCATTTTCCCTACACATACAATAATTTTGTGTTTTATGATTACACATATCAAACAGTATTGTATCTACATAACTGTATTATATTCTATGGTTTATAAGCACCTATAAGACCAGTGCCTTTTGTATATAGTCTTTAGAACTCTGCAATAATGAGTTCTGACAAACACAGCTTGTGATACAAATGTTGTTCTCTTGAAGAATATTCAAATGAACTCAGACTTACGCAGATTTACCCTCTGGGTCAAGTCGTGTTGGCAGCAGGTTCTTTTTGGTGAGAAGGTATGCAGTTCTGTCTGGCTCATTGGATTCCACTGCCTGCAGAAGTTTGTCATCATATTTAGACCATTCCTGGCTCTGAAATCCAAGCAAAGTTGAAAAGGCATCATAATGCAAGTGCTATGATAAGTATATTGCAAACAATAACCGTCTTTGCTGTTTGGATCATTATTCACAATGTGTGGAGATACCTGCAAGTTTAAGTATATATCAGTTCTGCATCAAGGTATTCATGCTTATTGCTTCATATACACAGAGCAATAAAATACATTAGAAAAAATGTTCCCTGGTACATACACTGTCCGTTTAGATGATACCTCCTTTTTCTATTGCTACAGTTATGAAAGGGTCCCCTATAACTCTCCAGGCCTGCATCCATTCCTCCTAAAAGCCTATTTATTGATGTTCTCATATATCCCTACCATGCATGTGTGTAACCCCCTTAAAGTTTCCCATTCAACATTTGCTGAGTCTCTTACAAATGTCAGTTGCTTTTTTTGTGACGTAGTATGCCACACTCCCCTTCACCACCTCAGTTTTATCCCGTGTGCTTTTGCCCTAGTAGCCTTTCATATATGGGAAGCCACGCCATTTGCAAACAGTGCACCTCAAAAAGATACCTGCCAGATGGCATTTAGCCTCCTTTCTTGTTGGCTTGGTATACTCTATCATTTCAATACTAGTCAGTTGCGTATGAATGGAATATTTTGAACCTTTATTCATAGTTTCTCACATGAAGCCCCAGAACAGCCTGTTAAACTAAAATGAGATGTAAATCAAAACAAAAATGTGGCAAGCATGAACTAACAAAGAATTATAAAAATGGGAGGAAAAACCTTTGAATGACAAATGCTTAGCACTAAGCCCGACTGCTGTCTGCCTTTGCTCATGCATTCTATTTATCTATCTGTATATATATTTGTCTATCGGTTAATTTAGCTATCTGTCTATCTGCCTATCTATTTATCTGTCTCTCTATCTGTCCATCTACCCGTCTGTCTGCCTGTTGGCAGTACATCCTCATTCCCACTTGTCTTCTTCCTGTCTCTCCCAGATCTTATTCATTAAGTTGTCTTCCTTCCTGCACATGTGATCAAACTACTGTAAATTGTTCTCCTTCATCTTCTCTGCATTTGGGGCTACTTTATATTCTGCTCTGATGTCCTCATTGTTTCATCTGTCCCACACATACCACCCAACCTTAGAGAACAAAAACACTGGAAAAAGCCAAATATAACGAGGGGACAAAGGACCAAAAACAGGGGTACATTTTAAATATTGCTCTAATAAACTTACAAAGTTGTTAGAATAACTGAAGGATATGAAGTCTAAAACTTAAATGCGCATCACTATTCAGTGACTTCAGTCTTCAAGGATTTGTCAGAAAGCCACATTTTATGAGGAACGGACCAAAAATATGAAGTAAAAATCTGGGCATTTGAGAGGTATGGTCCCACAGTGTGCATCCTACAACCCTTGTCAGGCACTTCATTCCATCACCTCTAGTTTTCTCAACTGCTCTTCCTTCATTGCTCAGATTTCTGTACCATACAGCATCACTGGTCACATCACAGTTTTGTACACCTTACTTTTCAGCTACTTTGGCACTTTCTTTCACACACACACACACACACACACACACACACACACACACACACACACACACACACACACACTACCCCTGTCACTCTGTGCTTGTTGGCTGCAGCTCCTCTGATTCTAGCTTTGCCCTCCTCATTCAGACTTTCTTTCTCCTCAAAAAACCCTCCTGGATATTGTTAACCTGTTCCATTATTTTTCTTTTTCTTTCATTTTTCGGCTTCTTCTGATTCCTCCATTTTCTGCCATGCAAATTATCTTGTCAGTACTTGGTTTCATCTGATGTGCTTTCAGTTTCACATTCCAGTCTCCCATCATTTGCTAAAGCAACATTCTGTGCCCATTCAAAATCTGCTTCTAATGCCACATTCTGTGCCCGTTCAGAGTCTGCTTCTAATGCCACATTATGTGCCCATTCAGAGTCTGTTTCTAATGCAACATTCTGTGCCCATTCAAAATCTGCTTCTAATGCCACATTCTGTACCCATTCAGAGTCTGTTTCTAATGCCACATTCTGTGCCCTTTCAGTCTGCTTCTAATGCCACATTATGTGCCCATTCAGAGTCTGTTTCTAATGCAACATTCTGTGCCCATTCAAAATCTGCTTCTAATGCCACATTCTGTACCCATTCAGAGTCTGTTTCTAATGCCACATTATGTGCCCATTCAGAGTCTGCTTCTAATGCCACATTATGTGCCCATTCAGAGTCTGCTTCTAATGCCACATTCTGTGCCCATTCAAAATCTGCTTCTAATGCCACATTATGTGTCCATTCAGAGTCTGCTTCTAATGTCACATTCTGTGCCCATTCAGAATCTGCTTCTAATGCCACATTCTGTGCCCTTTCAGTCTGCTTCTAATGCCACATTATGTGCCCATTCAGAGTCTGCTTCTAATGCCACATTCTGTACCCATTCAGAGTCTGTTTCTAATGCCACATTCTGTACCCTTTCAGTCTGCTTCTAATGCCACATTATGTGCCCATTCAGAGTCTGCTTCTAATGCCACATTCTGTGCCCATTCAAAATCTGCTTCTAATGCCACATTATGTGTCCATTCAGAGTCTGCTTCTAATGTCACATTCTGTGCCCATTCAGAATCTGCTTCTAATGCCACATTCTGTGCCCTTTCAGTCTGCTTCTAATGCCACATTATGTGCCCATTCAGAGTCTGCTTCTAATGCCACATTCTGTGCCCATTCAGAGTCTGCTTCTAATGCCACATTCTGTGCCCATTCAGAGTCTGCTTCTAATGTCACATTCTGTGCCCATTCAGAATCTGCTTCTAATGCCACATTCTGTACCCATTCAGAGTCTGTTTCTAATGCCACATTCTGTGCCCTTTCAGTCTGCTTCTAATGCCACATTATGTGCCCATTCAGAGTCTGTTTCTAATGCCACATTCTGTGCCCTTTCAGTCTGCTTCTAATGCCACATTATGTGCCCATTCAGAGTCTGCTTCTAATGCCACATTCTGTGCCCATTCAAAATCTGCTTCTAATGCCACATTATGTGCCCATTCAGTTCTTCTCTAATGTCACATTCTCCATTCAGAATCTGCTTCTAATGCCACATTCTGTACCCATTCAGAGTCTGTTTCTAATGCCACATTCTGTGCCCTTTCAGTCTGCTTCTAATGCCACGTTATGTGCCCATTCAGAGTCTGCTTCTAATGCCACATTCTGTGCCCATTCAGAGTCTGCTTCTAATGCCACATTCTGTGCCCATTCAAAATCTGCTTCTAATGCCACATTATGTTTCCATTCAGAGTCTGCTTCTAATGTCACATTCTGTGCCCATTCAGAATCTGCTTCTAATGCCACATTCTGTGCCCTTTCAGTCTGCTTCTAATGCCACATTATGTGCCCATTCAGAGTCTGCTTCTAATGCCACATTCTGTGCCCATTCAGAGTCTGCTTCTAATGCCACATTCTGTGCCCATTCAAAATCTGCTTCTAATGCCACATTATGTGCCCATTCAGAGTCTGTTTCTAATGCCACATTCTGTGCCCATTCAGAGTCTGCTACTAATGCCACATTCTGTACCCATTCAGAGTCTGTTTCTAATGCCACATTCTGTGCCCTTTCAGTCTGCTTCTAATGCCACATTATGTGCCCATTCAGAGTCTGTTTCTAATGCCACATTCTGTGCCCATTCAGAGTCTGCTTCTAATGCCACATTCTGTGCCCATTCAAAATCTGCTTCTAATGCCACATTATGTGTCCATTCAGAGTCTGCTTCTAATGTCACATTCTGTGCCCATTCAGAATCTGCTTCTAATGCCACATTCTGTGCCCTTTCAGTCTGCTTCTAATGCCACATTATGTGCCCATTCAGAGTCTGCTTCTAATGCCACATTCTGTGCCCATTCAGAGTCTGCTTCTAATGCCACATTCTGTGCCCATTCAAAATCTGCTTCTAATGCCACATTATGTATCCATTCAGAGTCTGCTTCTAATGTCACATTCTGTGCCCATTCAGAATCTGCTTCTAATGCCACATTATGTGCCCGTTCAGAGTCTGCTTCTAATGCCACATTATGTGCCCATTCAGAGTCTGTTTCTAATGCCACTTTCTGTGCCCATTCAGAGTCTGCTTCTAATGCCACATTATGTGCCCATTCAGAGTCTGCTTCTAATGCCACTTTCTGTGCCCTTTCAGAGTCTACTTCTAATACCACATTCTCTGCATACAACAGCTTTGTGGATCTGCCTTAATGACCAGTATGAACAACAATGGGCTCTGAAATAATTACTGATGTTCACCTGCTGCCACTGGCAACCCCTCTGTGAGCCAAATGCCAATTGTTCTTGTATCATTGGGTCTGTGTACATGGCCTGCACTGATTCTACTAATGTTCCATGTTAGCTTTATATATTTATAATAGTCCATCTACACTTCTGCTTGTTAGAATATATATAGTAAAATATAATCATTCAAATGCATGTACATGTCTGTTTGTTAGTATATATACACTAAAGGGTTAAACTTTCCTCATTTAGGAATATGCATGGTTTGGCTTCCTACTGTGTAATACAAAATGTTTTGTGCTTGGTACAATTTTCAAAAGCCAGGGTACCTTTTGTGGCTAGGCTTATATAGGTCCTAGGACCAATAGCCTAGTACCTACCTATCAACCTATGAACATTTGACTGGTATCTTCAACAGAAAAAATTGTAGTACAACAGTAAATTTTTATTGTGTGAAGCATATGAAACTGCTTTCAGTGTACAATTCCATAAAACTACAGTGTAGATCATTGTTAAGAACTTAAACTGTGAAGATGCATCTTCTAATGATAAAGAACCAGAAAAAAGTAGTAATCTTATATTATATCCAAACGTTAAACAGCTATGTCCTATTAATACACTAATTTCAGAGCTAGAACAACTGTAAGATCACTTACTGACAGAATCTTCTGTAGATCTTATTACATCCTTTAAAGAGTATGTAGGAAAGTGGACTGAAGCTACTATGCAAGAAAAAACAGATAAGGACAGGAACAAGGTTCATGATAAATTGACAGAAGATTTTAATAAATTCCTGAGAGACAGAAAGGGTGAGTTCAAAGAGTTCAGAGGTGCCATACAAAACTGTATCAAAAGTGCATTGGGACCCTGCAATCAAAAGAAGAATCTTTTGAAAAGTATCATAAAGCCTGTAAAGAATTAGAAAAATAAATTTCAGATCTTAAGCAACAGTTACAGAGCAAACAGGATTTGGCCAGTGATGTTCTGGCTAAAGTAATATAAGCAAATGCCCAAATACAAGAGTTAAAAGATGAAATGGAAAAAATAAAGCCAGTTCAAATCATGGAAGAGGGAACTATAGATGATCTGTATACACAGTCCGGATTGCTACAAAGTTTACCGCAGTGGAATGATAAGAAAGGCATATTTTATAACACACCAACGAAAGGAACCAGAAGACCCAAGAGCGGCAATGTTACGGTGACAATTACAATATTCCACTCGTTTATTAGTACTGACTTATAGGAGGTTAATTCATGTATAATAACAAAAATAAAAATATAAAAAAATATAAATAAAAATAAAAATACTGAGGTTTAGTATAAACATTAAAGACAATCTAAGTCAGGAACTATAAGTTCTGGAATGGATGGGGATTTAATTTTAAAATTTTTAAAATTTTAAAATATTGGAGCCTACATGTAATAAAACATACACGTATAATAGTTAATTTTAGTAGGGAGAGTTTCCAAGAAAATGTGGTTTTAAACATGGTGTTTACGTTTCTTATAGATTTTTATTTATTTGGTATATATTTTTATGGTGTCAACAGAACCAGATGTGCTAAACAGCACTCAATTAATTAAGGGAAATGCTATATAACATATATATAAAAAATATACTAATATGTGGTTATGCTTTTACCTTAAAAATGGCATAAAAACAAGTATTACAAAGGAAGAACGTATATATGAGCATTTCTATTAACTTAATTACTAATTAGTTAATACGGCTCATATAAAAAGGGCTGAATGCACTTGATGTTGTCTTCTGAGGAAGTTGCGTTTTTATTGTGCGACGAAAAGTGTATTAAATTTTAACACTTCAAGTCTTTTTAATAATAAATAGAATTGTTCCGTGATTTTCAATACCAAGGAGAGTTTTTTTCCAACTGCAGTATCCTAGTACCTGTGATAAACGAGTGGAATATTGTAATTGTCACCGTAACGTTGCCGCTCTTGGGTCTTCTGGTTCCTTTCGTTGGTTTGTTTTGCTGTGATTTTGATACCGGGATATTTTATAACACCCTTGTATTTAAAGAATGGATAGCATACAATGCATGATCTGATGTATGGATAGATGCATTATTCAGATGTTTCTGGATCTTTATTCTCAAATGTTTTAAAACTTTCATTCAGTTAAAGCAAGATACTGACAAGTTAAACAGTAAAGTAGGATGTATGGCAGCCATTCTTATGGCATATACACAAGGGCAGCCTCTCACAGCTAAGCTGAATTACCATCTCAGACAAATTAATTGAACAAGCTGAGCACTTTAGACTTGTATTTCAATCATATATCAAAGGTCAGACAGGCACTTGCAACAACCATAAATACAAAAACAGTTAATACATTGCTTTTTAGAGCAAGTAAATGGAGTCCCAGAGGAATGTATGTATGAAGAAAATTCAGATACCCTCACTGATTTGGTACAAAAACTAATGACGGGACGGACTATGGCCAATGATGGGGCATTATACTCACACCAGATCTTTGCACTAGGAGAAGTGGGTGAGCCATTTGAGGTAATCAGTGAAGTAAAAAGCTGTGGAAGGCAATGGTGGCATGACCATTTACCAGCAGAAAGAGCTGCATCAGCACTGCCAGCTCCCGCTTCTGTATCCCCAGCACAGGGATCAAATACAGGTAATGAACAAAAAGTACCAACATGTTTTTTCTGTAAAACAAACAGGGCATGTTAAGCAAGATTATGATCATTACAAAGCTTGCCATACAAAGAAGGAAGAATAGGGTGCATTTCCAAAAACAGAGTCAAAAGACTCACAAGACAAGTCAAAAAATCAAGTCAATACACAGAGACCTTACAATATTGGTAAAGATGGCAATAAGTATCATCAATACACAGGAAAAGGGGAAGTATGTCCCATAGATTTACAGGCAGTTTCACCTGTAAATTCAAAATACTTGGAAGAGCAGGCAGAGGAGATAGCTAGACCACTGTTACAAAAGGAAACTGAAAAATCTAAATATGTAGATCACTCAGATACAGAGGAGGATGACAAAAGCATGCAGTGTGCCACATTGCAGCTGACAATAAATGTGAGGATGAGTGGACTGTCTTACAATAGGGGTGTGCCCCCCTTTACTCTGATATCTTTCTTGACTACCTTTAAAAAGGACCGAGACAGATGACAACTGACTGATATCTGGGTAGAGGGGTCACTATGGCAAAATGTCTTATTCCACACAGGAGCAGCAGCATCCATTACAAACAGACAGTTATCGGTAAATCCTACACAAAAGGTTTGCATTTATGCATGTAATGGCACAGGATGCTATGCAGTAAGTAGCCAAAATGTAAACATAACATTTCACTAAGAAGGACAGACATGGAAAGTTCCATTTTTAATGCATCCACCTTGTTCAACTACCATTATTGGTATGTTCATTTTGGGACCTTTGGGCATAGTAATCGATTTACCTATCAGCACTTTGTGGATGAGAGACAGGGAAACAGGAGAGGAAGAGGTAAGTGCAGTTTGCTGTGCAATCTCTCTACCTGAGAAACCTGACAAGCCTACAGGACATGTAAATACAGACAGTGAGGATGTGTGGCAGCATTTGCAACAACAATTTCCAAACCTGTGGTCCAAGGGACCCAGTGACTGTGGAAAGCTAGAAACGCCAGTGGGAGTAAGTAGTTATCAGGATTACATGTCTCCATTTCAAAAACAGTATCCCATTCCTAGGGAGGCAGAAGAACATATGGAAAAATGTACTGCAGAATGGGAAAAGGAAGGAATCATACAAAAACGTAACAGTCCTACAAATACACGTATCTGGCCAGTTAGAAAGATGGTAGTTACCGTCTTATCATTAATCTAAGAAAAGTAAATCAGTACACAAATCCCATGCCACATTTAATTCCAGGAGTTCCAGAGTTGCCTGCATGCATTATGCCAGAAAGTAAGTGGTTTACAGTAACAGATTTAGCAAATGGCTTTTTTGCACTACCACTCAGGAAAAAAGACTGGCCATGGTTTGCCTTTACATTTAAAAAACAGCAATATGTCATGACAAGGTTACCACAGTGATTTCAAAACAGTCCAGTTATTTTTCGCCAGACAGTGGGATCCAGTCTGCAACATTTGGAAAAAGATGATTCAGTGCTGCACTACAGTGATGACATATTGATTCAGTCTGACCCAGTAGAAGGGCATGCATGGCTTCTTAAAAAATTCCATACTCTACAGCAGGCAGGGTTTAAGTTAAAAGTGGAAAAATTCAGTTTATGTCACAAGAAGTTAAGTTTCTAGGTACTATCATAAAACCATTGGGAAGGTCTCCTTCCCCAATGCATGTGCAAGGCATTTTACAAAAGGAAACGCCACTGACTATAGCAGATTTACATAAATTCATGGGAATCATGCATTACAACAGGGAATTTATATAGGATTATGCAGCTGTGGCTGCTCCTCTTTACAAGAAGTTGCAGGAGCAAAATAACTCCACCCTTTTAGAGTGGGGACATCATGAGGATGAAGTATTTTCACAAATAAAAGTAAAGTTAGCATAAGCTACAGAATTAATAGCACCCACATCAAAGTTGCCATTTGTATTACAAGCAGCTGTCAGAAAGAAAACATTATCTGTGGTACTATTACAGGAACAGCCACATGGTGGTGATAACAGAATGGAAAAAGCATTACGTCTAGTCAGTTTCTGTAGTCTAAAGATGACTCCAGTGGAATTAGGCTATCACCCCTGCATACAGCAGTTATTAGCCATTTATTGGGATATTAAGCAAGCTAAGTATTTAACCATATTTTCCAGCATTACAGTACAAACACCACACCAAGCAGTAAAAGCTCTGATAGACAATTTTGAAATTAATAAAATCACAAATGGTATTAGCCAAACAGTATTTGCAAAATGGATGCAGAATGAAAACTGTCACCATACAAGCAGAGGGCATATATTATTTGTCACATCAAATGGGATATGAAGGAAAACTTCATAACCGCTTAGAAAAAATAATGACTCCTCACGTGCAATTTTTGATATCTGACTTTGACCATTTTAAGCCATCCATCTTTGTAGACATAGCATGGTTTTGGGACAAAGGTAAATATTGGACAGGATTTTGTCGTAGTTCCAGAAAATCCCAAGTTGGGTTTCCTGAACTAATCAAGTTACCAGAACACGTCAGCTCAGAGAGCTGAATTAGAGGCAGTACTGTATCTGCTTAAATATTACAATCCTGTCAAGATTTTCTCAGACAGTGCCTATGTCATAAATTCTATAAGACTGCACTTGGATAAGGTGAGGATTTGTAGCAGTGCAGGCAAACCCCTGTGACATGCTGAAGTGTTAAAGAACATCTATAAAGTAATAACAATGTCAGACCAGCAGGAGCAATACAGTATCTAAAAAGTAAAAGCACATCAGAAACCAACAGTGAAACTTTCAGGTTAAATGATTTAGCTGACACGTTAGCAAAAAAAGCAGCACTGATGCAGAAGTCAGTGTCTTAAAAGAGTTAAATGAAGGATCGGTTGAGGAAGACCTTATAAATATTCAAAAACAACAGGGCTTAAAAGAAGAAACTGATCAGTTCATGGATGGCGCAGTGGTGCAGCAGTAACATTGTCACCTCACAGCAAGAGGTTCTCCAGTTTGATTCTCTGCTGGGGTGCCTTCTGTGCGGAGTCTGCATGTCCTCCCTGTGTTCATGTGGGTTTCCTCCGAGTGTTCCGGTTTCCTCCCACATTACAAAGACTTGCGTCTGGAGCATTTCTCCTCATGCCTCTGCTGAAAATTGGCTTCATTCCAAGCCGGACATTCCCAGTAAAGAAATGCTAAATAAATAAATAAGTTTACTAGCAGGAATACCACTGAAGAAATATTATGCATACACTACTTATAAAGGATTGCAGTTGCCATATGTGCCATTTCAGTTGGCACAACAGTTGGTCAAGTTAAATCACCAGATACTGGGACATCTAGGAGCTGATAAGCTATGGGCAGTTGTAAAAGAAAAATACTGGAACCTGAGTTTAAAAAAGATCTGTAGGTTAATTGCAGAAGAATGTCTAATCTGTTTGCAGGTAAATGCTAAAAGTAAAAAAAAACTCAGTTACATTGAGTACAGTCAGCAGACGGGCCATGGTATGCAGTTCAAATAGATTATGCAGGTCCCTTGCCAACTACAAAGGGGGGGTACAGATACCTATTGACAGTAGTGGATGTGTTTACAAAATGGGTAGAGGCAATTCCTACTAAAACTATGACAGCAAAGGCAACAGCAGAAGGTTTATGGAAAAATATTTTCTGTCATTGGGGATGGCCAAGAATTATAGAATCAGACAATGGTCCGTAGTTTGTTAGTGACCTAATAAAGCAAATGTGTTCTGTTAGGAATTCAGCAAAGATTGCATGTGCCTTATCACCCACAGTCAAAAGGAATTGTAGAGCAAATGAATCGTACCCTCAAGGATTGCCTCAAAAAAAGCATGTCTTGAAAAGGAAATGTATGGGTGCAACATTTGCAGGCATACTTATGGGCATAAGGGCAACACCCAACAGTAAAACAGGAATATTTCCTTATGAAATCATGACAGGAAGAAAAATCCAATTACAGTTACCTTTTGATCGTGACACACCAAACAGTAGACCTATGTTAAAATCATTAAGCATCAGCAATGGTTCAAACAGCTAACAGAAATATGTAACTACAATGCAAGGAAGCAAGCTTTCCATCTATGGAAAAAGGTCCCAATATTACCACCAGAAGAAAACCTTCCCTGTGGAACAAAGGTATTAGTAAAAATGTTCTCGATGGAAGGACCATGGGATAGCAATTGGTAGAAGAGCAGATGGCAGACAACAGCAAATCTAAATAATTATTTAAAAATATGTAAATTTAAAGATGTGTTAGTTAAGCCAATATCTCTTTTGTTTTTTACAATATTCTGTAATTGTATAATAGCACCAGGAATAGCAGAAACTCCAGCAGAACAAGTTTACAGAAGTAATATTACTAATATAAAGTTGTACTGGGTACATGATACTACAACTAGAACTCAAGGTAACTTCTCTTGTCCTGAGGGACAAAAATGTCATATTGGAGATCTTTCCTTAGACCAGAGTGTCAAATCTGGGTAACAGCCAGAGGTCAAGCATACATTCAACTCTCACAGTGTGAAGCAAATGTATCTTTACAAAACAATATTGCAATAAAATGTTGCATACTACAAGGGAAAGGGCACTCTCAATTTTACACTGACTGTGTAAACAGTATGGCAGAAGGGTCTAAAATAAAGGTACAAGAGGGAAATATATTAGTCTGCATTAATGATTTAGTAATCAGAGGAAGACAGTCTTGACTTTTTGTTATCAGAACCTTTAATGATAATAATCCCACAGCCAAATTTGATCAAATAATCAGGGCACCATCAACATGTATGGTAGTGGGACAAAACTACCAAAAAACAGTAGTATACTTTAATATCTCATTCCCTCCTGATATCACTGGCTGTAGAAGATGAAGAGCCTGGTACGATACTCTTTTAGGGGTTAAGGGTACAGGCTTATGGGTGTTAAACTCAAATGACATAGAAATATTGGCAAACAGATTAAAACTGACAGGACATGATATCTCACAAATTGTACATTTACAGACACAATGGTTACCTACCATATGGACATCACAAAAGATACATATAAATTTTCAAAATAATTTTTTGCAATGCTTTAATGATTCTTTAAATAGCAGATTAGGGCTTGATGTTAATGTTACTAAATTTTTAGGTCGGACTAAATGTACTTTGCAGTCTCTGTATGTACAAATGCATAATAATTCAGTCCAAATGAAATTAGTGTCTAGCAATGAATACGTGTGGAGGACCATGTTTAAAAGATTACTCCCAAATACCAACTGGATTGAAATGCATGGGTAGCAAATGGTTTGCAACAATACATAATGTACAGGGAAAGTTATACATTAACAAAGTAACAAGTTCAAAAGTAATGTGTCAAGTTGTAGTTTTACCACTGGTTTTTGGGCCACCATTTTATCTGTATCAATATTGGTTACCCCAGCTACAGGGAAATTATATAGATTTACAAAATACAATTCACAAAACTGAACATTGTACCCATATAGCTAATGGATAGTGTGTGGTCAGTACTCACCAGTATTGTTTTCAACGGCAATCCATAAATCTATGTAAATGAACAATTTTACCTTCTAGTTTTGAAATGTTCTCAGAAATAGCCCCACAGTCTGTATGTATTGTAACAAATCAAAGTTTACCATTTACTGAACAACATCCCTTTGGGGTTGTCTTAATAACATCACTCATGTAACCTGGCATAATAACACATAATGCATTTATTCCAGAAAGCAAGACTGCAATGCCTTTATGATGGAATCCATAGACATTATCAATGATTAATGTAGGGTTTCATTAGAATCATTACAGAAAGTCATAAATGAAAGCAAACAGTTAATTCAGCAATTGCAAAAGGTTAACAGAACAATCCTAAGTCATGAATTAAATTCTGTAATAGTAAGAAATAAAATAATCAAGTTAGAAAAAAAACTGAAGCAGACACAGTCCATGATTGGTGGGACATCTTTACAGGGTGGTCTTCAAAAGGAAAGAAGTTGTTAGACTAGATTATACACTCATTTATAGTAGTAATGTTATCATTATATTCACTGTGTGGAATTGCATTTTAACTTGTATCAAAAGAAAACTAAAGGTTTTGTTTCCTAATGTGTTTTCCATAAATCATGGTGAAAATTATGATCTGACCAAAGAATGCATATCAATGTAAACTGTTTTATATGTTTTAAAAACAAAAGGGAGAACTGTTATTTATATATATATTTAGACACGTATAATAGTGCATGTACACTTGTGCTTGTTAGAATATATATAGTAAAATATAAACATTTAAATGCATGTACATTTCTGTTTTTTAGCATATATACACTAAAGGGTTAAACTTTCCTTAGTTAAAAATATGCATGGTTTGGCGTCCTACTGTGTAATACAAAATGTTCTGTGCTTGGTACAAGTTTCAAGGAGAACTACAGATAAGAATGCCTCTCTGCTTCCTTAAAACCAAGTGCAGGGATTAGTGGAGACAGGAACAAATCCCTAAGTTAAGACATAATTCACCTTGAAACAAAAGAAAATGCAGCTTATCAATAGACTGTATGACATCAGACAAATATCAAAGTACTGACTTTGAAAGTTCCCAACAGACTACATTACATCAAGCAAATTCCAACAGTAAAGACTGGTTTCTTAAAACAGAGTATAAAAAAGAACAGTGACTGAATGGTGGGGTCATTCTGATTTTTGTTAGCTCTGGTATTTGTAGGAACATGTTTGTTCTGAGGTAAGTGTAGAATGGAAATTTATCATCTGTACTTGCAAGAAAAAACTAAACCTACGACATTAAAGCTGTAAACTGTAACAGTATAGTGCATGTCGTCTGTTACATAGATAAGTTATTTTATTAGTAACTGTGCATAAGTTAATGCAGTGCTGAAAAAGTTAACAGCCTACAAGGCTCAGTGCATTAATCAGACTTTGGTTTCAGCAAACAGCAGCAGCATCTTAAATAATTTTTCATTTTTCAGGCACTTCAAGCTAGTACAGGACTGCCAAAATCAGCCTTCTTGGGACCTTGTCATATGCTGTCCTCAGTTCTAGGAATGCCCAGTTGGACTCATTCATCTCTGGCTTCTTCTATACTATCTTTCTCATTGCAAACATTGGATCAATCATGCTAAATCCTTAAGTGAATTTGAACTGTTCATCTTCCATATTACTTTCTCCTATTCTGCATATTTCATTATCTCCCTTTCCGGCACTGATGCACAGTGGGACAGGAGTTTGCTGCCCCTGGACTGCACACTGTTGTGAATGCCCCTTTTGGTCTTGTAGACTGACATGACAAATATTATGGCTAGAATGCTTATACAGTCATCTGGAATATGCATTTCTTTCCATACCACAATGAGTACCCTCAGCAGCAATTTCTCCCCTAACTTACACAAAATCTTGATCATAAAAGTTTGAAGAAAAGAAAGAAAGTAGAAAATAAATTTAGGCAAAGATGAAATAATTATTTCAAAGATGTATTTTTATGAGGCATTTAATGTTGATGTCATCAATGAGCCTTGAGATTTGTAACCTAAACTGACAAGTCACCGCTTATGAGATCTAAATAAATCTGATGCACAATAAAAAAAGTTTAATGAAACTACTGCACTTTAAGCTGTACCTTTAAACAGTATTGGTAGTGATATTATTTTTCAAAGCATATAGGTGCTAATAAATATTGTGAGCCATTTTTTCTGATTTTTTTATAGCTTCTGCCCTGGATGTCTTTTTATTTTATTTAATGATTCATTGATTTGAAATACAAACCCAGAGCCTAGTAAGACTATTTAAGAGTGTAACAGTGATCTCTAACATTAGTTACCATACAACCAGTCTTCATATCATCAACAAACTTGCTAAAGCAAGCTTTTGCAGGAGCTAGACTTCATTGACTGGGTAAAAATCTACGCAGAAGCACATTTTTTTCAGCACTGTTCTGGGATCAACACACATTTATAGCATCTCATGCAGTCTGTATAGAAATCTAGATAAGTGAACCCATGAACTTCAGAACATTTCAGTTACCCTTCAATCATAGAGATTCAACTGTTGGCTGACTCAGCAGGTAAATGGAAAGCTGCACAAATCGTCAATGAAAAGAAAAAAATCTCACAGAAATAAAGTCCCACAGAGTTAAAGTACTGCACTGAATAGGTGCAGCTATAGGATTAATCTATGGCCAATCACTTGGAGAGACTGAAATGGCAGGTGTTAATTAATCTGGCTGTTTAGTGCAGAAGATTAAGGCTGTGAGTTGTTGATAAGCTTCTTCCTGTAGTCCTAAGTATGATTCCCTCAGTCTCTGTTTTGCTGCCATGTGACTCTGAGAAAACCACTTAACCAAATACTGCTCTAAGGTCACCCATGAAAAAAGATGCTAGTACCTACATGTTTTATCCAGTCAACTGGCAAACATACAAAGACATACAACTGAGAATATATCCTTGAGTAATACAGGCCTCTACCCATCTGCCAAGTATTTTTTTATTTTAAACTTCATAATGTTTGTGTGCTAATTGAGTTTTTTAGTGTCAGTTCTGACATGCTCACACTAAGCAACTGTCCTTTAATTGTTTTAATGTCTATTGGTCCAAGCTCTTTTACAGACTATGAGAGGCTACAACGTGTGTGGGTTTAGAATTTGTTAGCAGCTACACCAGTTAGGGTAGATTTTAAGATTATGCATTCTTTAGACTACCCAGACAGATTCAGACAGGTCATGCTATGACCGGTAAACATTTTCTCCTAGATATGGCTTGAGGAACATGTGTTATTCAATGAAAATATGTATAAGCACGTGTTATGTATGCTAGATACTCTTTCCCTGCACTTAAAAGTACTGAAACACATTTTTGTTTGTAGTAAATGTGACAATTTGTTTTTTCTAATGCTAATTCTAATACTCCTTTAAGTGACTTCTGGAGAGCATTCTAGTACTTTTTAATGCTGCACAATTCTGGAACTTGTAGAGACACTTTTGAGTGTGACAGAACATATTTTGTTCACCGATCATTTGTAGATTGTTGCACACCTGCTTCCAGTCATGTTGAAGCAAGCCCACCATGCTTTAGTGCTAGGCATGATATCTGAGTCTGTGGACTTACCAAGTATGGTCACAAGTGGATCCCACATGGTGTACATCATTTACCCTGCAGACCTTATATCCTTCTATTCAGGCTGTCCATCTCCTTCTGCATGGCTTGAGTAGAAGACCAGTCATGCTTTTATTTCAGCCTCTTTTCCCTTGTGACCATCAGGCCACTGAACGGCTTTTGCATTTCTCACTGCCAACATCCCAGGATGTCAGGAAGTGCAGATAAAATGGTGATGACTGTGGCCATAAACTTACAAGATGCTTTTGGAATGAGGTTATCCACTTCTCCCCTTTTGCTCAACAAGCATAATCCAATGCCTGCTGCACAAACGTACAGCCAACATGCACAGTAGCCCATTTACAGTCCAGGGGCAGAGTGCAGCCATTCTCTGGCTGGGCTTGTTCACCAGGTCTGATTGGAAGTGAGGCCCCTTTCACTCTTCCACAGATGACACTTCAGCATCAGGTATGACACAACTTACTCCCTGGTGGGTGGGCACCCTAATGTTGCCTACTGAGTCACACCTCTCCTGCCTCTCTCCTCTAGTGCTTTTAATGCCACCCAAATTCAGGTCATGTGGTGGCCCTCAGATGCATATGGTCCACAGACCTGACAAATACCTTATAGCATATATATATATATATATATATATATATATATATATATATATATATAGGAGCAAGCTCTACATGAGAATCTGAGCTGTTCTGTTCACCATCTGTAGCCATTTTGTTGTTGAATATGTTCCCAGATGACATTTGGCTAGCTTCACACACTACTGCTGATTCTACAAATCACTAACCATCTCATTTCTTTGAAAGAGGTAGGACTGAACAAAAAAAAAACATGGAATATAAGGAAGGCATTCACCATTTAATGCAGCTGACTGTTCTTGCTAGAATGATGCTCAAAACAATAAACCCATGACTTAAAATTACATTTCAAAGTACCTTCTCCACTGCTGTACTCAAAAAATAACACATTTATATGTTGAAATATGTTAGAAAGACATAATGTGCCTTTAAAATCTACTGCAGCTGCCATTCCCCCATTCCTATGAGTAGATTACCTATTCTGTGCCCCCTTAAATGTATCTGCTGATTTTTTTCCAACCGTGGAGTCCAAAAATATATTCTAACCACCTACCATTATATCTCTGAAGAAGTATTTCTTAATGTCTAGTCTGGACTGGGACCGTGCTAGCTGGAGAATGTGCAATCGACTACCTGCCCCACCCTTCTGCTGCAGTTCATTCTTCCCACACTAACATCTGGTCACTTTATAGACAATATTATATTTTTATATATTTTCCAGTACTGACAAGGTATAGGTCAAGACTGCTAAGCTTTTCCTTACGTGCTACACCCTCAAGACAATAAACTATCCCTATGCACCCCCTACATTTGATTTAAGTCCCTCATTCTGAAAGATCTAGAAAACTGGAGAGATTAAATGTGCTGAAGCTTCATTGATACTTGTGAAAGAACTGTCCTCTCTTTGTCTCTGGAATCAGCACCTTTCAGGATGCAGCTGTGCATCAGGCACCTACCCTTTCATGTTGGTCTTGGTAATTTGCTCCTGATGAGATTAAAACTCTTAGTCAGTTTCCTACCTTACAGACTCTAGCTTAACCCACAGCTTCTATTCCAACTTTGAACTGTCCATTCTCCACTGCAAACCGTGACACTTAAGAATCCTAACCAACATTTTACAACTAAAACAGCCAGCCTGTGTAAATCTCCCAATATGCTTCATCCCAAAGTTCTAGACTGACCCACCCTAGTTTTGATGGCATCTGCAAAGAGAGTAATCCTGATTTCCATAACTGGACTTATATAGATGCATACTAGGCAGTGCTGAACCCAGAAGAAACTCCTTTTGACCTGGACTGATGACTACCCACTTGATGGACAGAACACCTCTCACCATCATCTGTTTCATCCGCCCCTTCAACCACTTCGTCACTCATTTACATAGATGTTATCTTACCCCAAACCTCATCAGTTTCTGGTACCAACCTATTGTGAATAGAAAAGCAGAAATCTTAGTAAAGTCAATCTAAACCCTGTCTAATGGTGCTTCCGTGTCCAACCATCATTTTACCCATTCATAAAACCGTATCAGATCATTCTGGCAGATATACTTAATATGAATCCATGAAAATGATGTCTTCTCTGGGGGTTATTTCTTCTCAAAAGTAGAAACCATATTCTGTAGCTCCAGGATGGATACTACCTTGAGCTGAGCAGATGTACTAGAACATAGCCACCTTATCACAAACTTTCCCCACTGGTGAGCAGATGAAGCAGTCATAATCTGATATGCACTGGTAAACAGATGAAGTAGTCATAATCTGATATGCACTGGTGAGCAGGAAGCAGTCATAATCTGATATGCACTGGTGAGCAGATGAAGCAGTCATAATTTGATATGCACTAGTGAGCAGATGAAGCAGTCATAATCTGATATGCACTGGTGAGCACATGAAGCAGTCACAATCTGGTATGCACTGGTGAGCAGGAAGAAGTCATAATCTGATATGCACTGGTGAGCAGATGAAGCAGTCGCAATCTGATATGCACTGGTGAGCAGATGAAGTAGTCATAATATGATATGTACTGGTGAGCAGGAAGCAGTCATAATCTGATATGCTCTGGTGAGCAGATGAAGCAGTCATAATCTGATATGCACTGGTGAGCAGATGAATCAGTCACAATCTGGTATGCACTGGTGAGCAGGAAGCAGTCATAATCTGATATGCACTGATGAGCAGATGAATCAGTCACAATCTGGTATGCACTGGTGAGCAGGAAGCAGTCATAATCTGATATGCACTGGTGAGCAGATGAAGCAGTCATAATCTTATATGCACTGGTGAGCAGATGAAGCAGTCATAATCTGATATGCACTGGTGAGCAGATGAAGCAGTCATAATCGGATATGCACTGGTGAGCAGATGAAGCAGTCATAATCTGATATGCACTGGTGAGCAGATGACGCAGTCATAATCGGATATGCACTAGTGATGCTCTGTCACAATAGACGTATGTTACGATTCTTATCTTATCCCCTCAGACGTATGAGCTGTCCCAGTGGATTAACCCATGGTTACATCTGTGATAGCAGTTGGATGTGTGGTATGTAATTATGATGACTCAGTTCTTGCCTATCTGAAAGAACAAACAAAGGGCATCTTTTGTCCTCCTGTTGCATCACATTTTTCATGGCATGGAAGTTTCGTAAGTGCTCGACTCCTTTCAATGGATTGGGAAGCGTCCATTTGTCATTTTGTATCTCACTCTTGCCATCCTCTCTGTCTTTACATGGGAATCAGTAGTAAGGATTTTGGCCTTGGAATCAGATTTCTCTTACCAGCCTGAGTGAATCTCAGAATGACAGGAGGTAACAACTGAATTTATGTAGTATTTAAAAGCAATTATTTAGACTGTATCAACTCGAGAACTACATGCCTGTCTTTTTTCTACAAAGTCCTTGCTGTTTGTGCTATGAATCCAACACCAGAAATCACTCTGTCAAAGCAGCATGCATTCTTGCCCCTATCTCTTTCACAGGTGCCAAAGCAGCAGGCACTCTTGCCCCTATCTCTTTCACAGGTGCCAAAGCAGCAGGCACTCTTGCCCCTATCTCTTTCACAGGTGCCAAAGCAGCAGACACTCTTGCCCCTATCTATCTCACAGGTGCCAAAACAACAGGCACTCTTGCCCCTATCTCTTTCACAGGAAATGGACAGATTTAATAACCCTGAAGCATCAGACCAAGAAGAGTTTGAGGGTGGCAAAAAGTGTGCTTCATATCTTATCTAACGTCTAGGAATTCTATTTCCCCTAAGGTCCAGCTGTACAAAGGACGCATCCTTGTTTGTCACCTGCTTAGCAACAAATCATCTACTGACCAATATACACACTGATACGGCAGGTGTGGATAGCCCCAAAACCTCTCTGTTATTGTGAAGGCCCATACTTATGGCTTTGCCCAGTTGAGAGAACTGAACTCAGTATAGAGTACTGCTTTGTGGAGTGACCCACAGGTCACAAGACAACATTCAATAACAACTCTACAGTGTGGAGCATACTGATGCTGTGTGCAGGTGGCTGCATGTGGGTACTTATGTAGATATGTGTGCCTTTTGTACTGGTCACATATAAGCAAAGACATCATTGCCTCTTTGCTCATCATTTCAAATGAAAATACAGTTTAACTTAACATAATAAACTGGCAATGAGTTTATGTGCGAGGATATTGCTATTGTTATCCATTGTTCCTTGGGTATATCACTGCATACCTATTCATCTAG
Organism: Protopterus annectens; assembly: GCF_019279795.1. NCBI lineage: Eukaryota > Metazoa > Chordata > Ceratodontiformes > Protopteridae > Protopterus > Protopterus annectens. The sequence goes on from NC_056747.1 coordinate 29,186,024, forward strand.
AGATGAACATCTGGTCATTGGGCATATCATTAAACGTGAACATATTAGTAATATGTCTTAGGCCGTTCTATAAGCAGATAAAGTGTTTGTAGAAAAGGAAATGTTTATTCTATATTGCAGATACCCTTCAAGTGCCCTGAAATTTGGGATGTTACCCACTTCATGATGACCATGAGGCTGATGTGTTTTTAACCATTTGCTTACTGTAGATATTGGTATGATACAACAATGAAAATGAGAGCTGCTACTGAGGTTTAGTACAAGAAGCTTATGATTTACTGCTGATTTATTCCATTTTAATCAAGTATGAGACACGGCAAGTGGTAAAAATACAGACGTATAAATTAACACGCAACCGAAGGGACAGGATCAGGGCTAGTGGTAAAAATACAGACGTATAAATTAACACACTACTGAAGAGACAGGATCAGGGCTAGTGGTAAAAATACAGACTTCTAAATTAACATAATACTGAAAGGACAGGATCAGGGCTAGTGGTAAAAATAGAGATGTCAAAATTAAAGTAGTACTGAACGGACAGGATCGGGGCTAGTGGTAAAAATACAGACGTCTAAATGAACACAATACTGAAGGGACAGGATCGGGGCTACTGGTAAAAAGACAAATGTCTAAACTAACATGCTACTGAAGGGACAGGATCAAAGCTAGTGGTAAAAATACAGATGACAAAATTAACACTACTGAAAGGACAAGAGCAGGGCTAGTGGTAAAAATACCGACGTCTAAATTAACACAATACTGAAGGGGCAGGATCGGAGCTAGTGGTAAAAACACAGACGTCGAAATTAACACACTACTAAAGGGATGGGATCAGGGCTAGTGGCAAAAATACAGACGTCTAAATAAACATGCTACTGAAGGGACAGGATCAGGGCTAGTGGCAAAAATACAGATGTCTAAATTAACACACTACTGAAGGGACGGGATCAGGTCTAGTGGTAAAAATACAGACATCTAAATTACCATGCTACTGAAGGGACGGGATCAGGGCTAGTGGAAAAAATACAGACATCTAAATTAACATGCTACTGAAGCAGACAGGAGCAGGACTAGTGTTAAAAATACAGACAGCTAAATTAAAGCACTACCGAAGGGACAAGATCGGGCTAGTGGTAAAAATACAGATGTCTAAATTAACACACTACTGAAGTGGACATGATCAGGGCTAGTGGTAAAAATACAGACGTATAAATTAACACAATACTGAAGGGAAAGGATCAGGACTAGTGGTAAAAATACAGACGTCTAAATTAACACTCTACTGAAGGGACAGGATCGGGGCTAGTGTTAAAAATACAGACGTGTAAATTAAAGCACTACTAAAAGGACAGGATCGGGGCTAGTGGTAAAAATACAGACGTGTAAATTTACATCCTACTGAAGGAACAGGATTGGGGCTAGTGGCAAAAATACAGACATCTAAATTAGCACACTACTGAAGGGACAGGATCAGGGCTAGTGGTAAAAATACAGACGTCTAAATTAACATACTAATGAAGGGACAGGATCGGGGCTAGTGGAAAAATACAGATGTCTAAATTAACACATTACTGAAGGGACAGGATCAGGGCTAGTGGTAAAAATACAGACGTCTAAATTAAAGCAGAACTGAATGGACAGGATCGGGCCTAGTGGTAAAAATACAGACGTCTAAACTAACATGCTACTGAAGGGACAGGATCAGGGTTAGTGGTAAAAATACAGATGTCAAAATTTACATGCTACTGAAGGAACAGGATCTGGGCTAGTGGTAAAAATACAGACGTCTAAATTAACATGCTACTGAAGGGACAGGATCTGGGCTAGTGGTAAAAATACCGATGTCTAAATTAACACACTACTTAAGGGATGGGATCAGGGCTAGTGGTAAAAATACAGACATCTAAATTAAGACAATACTGAAGGGGCAGGTTCGGAGCTAGTGGTAAAAATACAGATGTCTAAATTAACATGCTACTGAAGCAGACAGGAGCAGGACTAGTGTTAAAAATACAGACGTCTAAATTAACACAATACTGAAGGGACAGGATCGGGGCTAGTAGTAAAAATACAGACGTCTAAATTAGCATAATACTGAAAGGACAGGATCAGGTCTAGTGGTAAAAATACCAACATCTAAATTAACATAATACTGAAGGGACAGGATCGGGGCTAGTGGAAAAATACAGACGTCTAAATTAACACACTACTGAAGGGACAGGATCAGGGCTAGTGGAAAAAATACAGATGTCTAAATTAAAGCAGTACTTAATGGACAGGATCTGAGCTAGTGGTAAAAATACAGACGTCTAAATGAACACAATACTGAAGGGACAGGATTGGGGCTACTGGTAAAAATACAGACGTCTAAACTAAACATGCTACTGAAGGGACAGGATCAAAGCTAGTGGTAAAAATACTGATGTCAAAATTAGCACTACTGAAAGGACGGGAGCAGGGCTAGTGTTAAAAATACAGACGTCTAAATTAACATAATACTGAAGGGGCAGGATCGGAGCTAGTGGTAAAAACACAGACGTCTAAATTAACACGCTACTAAAGGGACAAGATAGGGCTAGTGGCAAAAATACAGACGTCTAAATTAACACACTACTGAAGGGACAGGATCAGGGCTAATGGTAAAAATACAAACGTGTAAATTAACACGCTACTGAAGGGACAGGATCAGGGCTAATGGTAAAAATACAGACGTATAAATTAACACGCTACTGAAGGGACAGGATCAGGGCTAATGGTAAAAATACAGACTTCTAAATTAACGCGTTACTGAAGGGACGGGATCTGGGCTAGTGGCAAAAATCCACACATCTAAATTAACATGTTACTGAAGCAGACAGGATCAGGACTAGTGTTAAAAATACAGACAGCTAAATTACAACACTACTGAAGGGACAGGATCGGGCTAGTGGTAAAAATAACAGATGTCTAAATTAACAAACTACAGAAATGGACAGGATCAGGGCTAGAGGTAAAAATACAGACGTCTAAATTAACACGCTACTGAAGGGACAGGATCGGGGCTAGTGGTAAAAATACAGACGTCTAAATGAACACGCTACTGAAGGGACAGGATGGGGCTAGTGGTAAAAAAATAGACGTGTAAATTAAAGCACTACTGAAGGGACGGGATCAGGGCTAGTGATCAAAATACAGACTTGTAAATTAACACACTTCTGAAGGGACAGGATCAGGGCTAGTGGCAAAAATACAGATGTCTAAATTAACACAATAATAAAGGGACAGGATGGTGGCTAATGATAAAAATACAGCTGTCTAAATAAACATAATACTGAAGGGACAGGATCGGGGCTAGTGGTAAAAAAATAGACGTGTAAATTAAAGCACTACTGAAGGGACAGGATCAGGGCTAGTGGTAAAAATGCAGACGTCTAAATTAACAAGCTACTGAAGGGACAGGTTCAGGGCTAGTGGTAAAAATACAGATGTCTAAATTAAAGCAGTACTGAATGGACAGGATCAGGGCTAGTGTTAAAAATACAAACGTGTAAACTAAAGCACTACTAAAAGGACAGGATCGGGGCTAGTGGTAAAAATACAGACGTGTAAATTAACATCCTACTGAAAGGACAGGATCGGGGCAAGTGGCAAAAATACAGACATCTAAATTAACACACTACTGAAGGGACAGGATCAAGGGCTAGTGGTAAAAATACAGACGTCTAAATTAACATACTAATGAAGGGACAGGATTGGGGCTAGTGGAAAAATACAGACGTCTAAACTGACACACTACTGAAGGGACAGGATCAGGGCTAGTGATAAAAATACAGACGTCTAAATTAAAACAGTACTGAATGGACAGGATCGGGGCTAGTGGTAAAAATACAGACGTCTAAACGTACATGCTACTGAAGGGATAGGATCAGGGTTAGTGGTAAAAATACAGATGTCAAAATTCACATGCTACTGAAGGAACAGGATCTGGGCTAGTGGTAAAAATACAGACGTCTAAATTAAAACAGTACTGAATGGACAGGATCGGGGCTAGTGGTAAAAATACAGACGTCTAAATTAACATGCTACTGAAGGGACAGGTTCAAGGCTAGTGGTAAAAATACAGACGTCTAAATTAAAGCAGTACTAAATGGACAGAATCGGGGTTAGTGGTAAAAATACAGACGTCTAAACTAACATGCTACTGAAGGGATAGGATCAAAGCTAGTGGTAAAAATACTGATGTCAAAATTAACACTACTGAAAGGACGGGAGCAGGGCTAGTGGTAAAAATACAGACATCTAAATTAACACAATACTAAAGGGACGGGAGCAGGGCTAGTGGTAAAAATACCGACATCTAAATGAACACGCTACTGAAGGGCCAGGATCTGGGCTAGTGGTAAAAATACAGACGTCTAAATTAACACACTACTGAAGGGACAGGATCAGGGCTAGTGGTAAAAATACAGACGTGTAAATTAAAGCAGTACTGAATGGACAGGATCGGGGCTAGTGGTAAAAATACAGACGTCTAAACTAACATGCTAATGAAGGGACAGGATCAGGGTTAGTGGTGAAAATACAGATATCAAAATTCACATGCTACTGAAGGAACAGGATCTGAGCTAGTGGTAAAAATACAGACATGTAAATTAACATGCTACTGAAGGGACGGGATCTGGGCCAGTGGCAAAAATCCACACATCTAAATTAACATGTTACTGAAGCAGACAGGATCAGGACTAGTGTTAAAAATACAGACAGCTAAATTACAACACTACTGAAGGGACAGGATCGGGCTAGTGGTAAAAATAACAGATGTCTAAATTAACAAACTACAGAAGTGGACAGGATCAGGGCTAGAGGTAAAAATACAGACGTCTAAATTAACACGCTACTGAAGGGACAGGATCGGGGCTAGTGGTAAAAATACAGATGTCTAAATTAACACACTACAGAAGTGGACAGGATCAGGGCTAGAGGTAAAAATACAGACGTCTAAATTAGCATGCTACTGAAGTGACAGCATCTGGGCTAGTGGTAAAAATACAGATGTGTAATCTAACACGCTACTGAAGGGACAGGATCTGGGCTAGTGGTAAAAATACAGATGTCTAAATTAGCATGCTACTGAAGTGACAGCATCTGGGCTAGTGGTAAAAATACAGATGTGTAATCTAACACGCTACTGAAGGGACAGGATCTGGGCTAGTGGTAAAAATACAGACGTCTAAATTAACTCGCTACTGAAGGGACAGGATCAGTGCTAGTGGCAAAATTACAGATGTATAAATTAACACACTACTGAAGTGGACAGGATCAGGGATAGTGGTAAAAATACATACATCTAAATTAACATACTAATGAAGGGACAGGATCTGGGCTAGTGGTAAAAATACAGACATCTAAATTGAAGCAGTACTGAATGGACAGGATCGGCGCTAGTGGTAAAAATACAGACGTCCAAACTAACCTGCTACTGAAGGGACAGGATCAGGGTTAGTGGTAAAAATACAGATGTCAAAATTCACATGCTACTGAAGGAACAGGATCTGGGCTAGTGGTGAAAATACAGACGTCTAAATTAACACGCTACTGAAGGGACAGGATCTGGGCTAGTGGTAAAAATATCGACGTCTAAATTAACACACTACTTAAGGGATGGGATCAGGGCTAGTGGTAAAAATACAGACATCTAAATTAACACACTACTGAAGGGACAAGATCGGGCTAGTGGTAAAAATACAGATGTCTAAATTAACACAATACTAAAGGGACAGGATCGGGGCTAGTGGTAAAAATACAGACGTCTAAATTAACATACTACTGAAGGGACAGGATCATGGCTAGAGGTAAAAATACCAACATCTAAATTAACATAATACTGAAAGGACAGGATCAGGTCTAGTGGTAAAAATACAGACATCTAAATTAACATAATACTGAAGGGACAGGATCGGGGCTAGTGGAAAAATACAGACATCTAAATTAACACACTACTGAAGGGACAGGATCAGGGCTAGTGGTAAAAATATCGACGTCTAAATTAGCACACTACTTAAGGGATGGGATCAGGGCTAGTGGTAAAAATACAGACATCTAAATTAACACAATACTGAAGGGGCAGGATCGGAGCTAGTGGTAAAAATACAGATGTCTAAATTAACACGCTACTAAAGGGACAAGATAGGGCTAGTGGCAAAAATACAGACGTCTAAACTAACAGGTTACTGAAGGGACAAGAGCAAGGCTAGTGTTAAAAATACAGACATGTAAATTAACATGCTACTGAAGGGTCGGGATCTGGGCTAGTGGCAAAAATCCACACATCTAAATTAACTTGCTACTGAAGCAGACAGGATCAGGACTAGTGTTAAAAATACAGACAGCTAAATTACAACACTACTGAAGGGACAGGATCGGGCTAGTGGTAAAAATAACAGATGTCTAAATTAACAAACTACAGAAGTGGACAGGATCAGGGCTAGAGGTAAAAATACAGACGTCTAAATTAACACGCTACCGAAGGGACAGGATCGGGGCTAGTGGTAAAAAAATAGACGTGCAAATTAAAGCACTACTGAAGGGACGGGATCAGGGCTAGTGATGAAAATACAGACGTCTAAATTAACATGCTACTGAAGCAGACAGGAGCAGGACTAGTGTTAAAAATACAGACAGCTAAATTAAAGCACTACCGAAGGGACAAGATCGGGCTAGTGGTAAAAATACAGATGTCTAAATTAACACACTACTGAAGTGGACATGATCAGGGCTAGTGGTAAAAATACAGACGTCTAAATTAACACAATACTAAAGGGACAGGATCGGGGCTAGTGGTAAAAATACAGACGTCTAAATTAACATACTACTGAAGGGACAGGATCATGGCTAGAGGTAAAAATACCAACATCTAAATTAACATAATACTGAAAGGACAGGATCAGGTCTAGTGGTAAAAATACAGACATCTAAATTAACATAATACTGAAGGGACAGGATCGGGGCTAGTGGAAAAATACAGACATCTAAATTAACACACTACTGAAGGGACAGGATCAGGGCTAGTGGTAAAAATATCGACGTCTAAATTAGCACACTACTTAAGGGATGGGATCAGGGCTAGTGGTAAAAATACAGACATCTAAATTAACACAATACTGAAGGGGCAGGATCGGAGCTAGTGGTAAAAATACAGATGTCTAAATTAACACGCTACTAAAGGGACAAGATAGGGCTAGTGGCAAAAATACAGACGTCTAAACTAACAGGTTACTGAAGGGACAAGAGCAAGGCTAGTGTTAAAAATACAGACATGTAAATTAACATGCTACTGAAGGGTCGGGATCTGGGCTAGTGGCAAAAATCCACACATCTAAATTAACTTGCTACTGAAGCAGACAGGATCAGGACTAGTGTTAAAAATACAGACAGCTAAATTAAAGCACTACCGAAGGGACAAGATCGGGCTAGTGGTAAAAATACAGATGTCTAAATTAACACACTACTGAAGTGGACATGATCAGGGCTAGTGGTAAAAATACAGACGTCTAAATTAACATACTACTGAAGGGACAGGATTGGGGCTAGTGGCAAAAATACAGACATCTAAATTAGCACACTACTGAAGGGACAGGATCAGGGCTAGTGGTAAAAATACAGACGTCTAAATTAACATACTAATGAAGGGACAGGATCGGGGCTAGTGGAAAAATACAGATGTCTAAATTAACACGTTACTGAAGGGACAGGATCAGGGCTAGTGGTAAAAATACAGACGTCTAAATTAAAGCAGAACTGAATGGACAGGATCTGGCCTAGTGATAAAAATACAGACGTCTAAACTAACATGCTACTGAAGGGACAGGATCAGGGTTAGTGGTAAAAATACAGATGTCAAAATTTACATGCTACTGAAGGAACAGGATCTGGGCTAGTGGTAAAAATACAGACATCTAAATTAACACGCTACTGAAGGGACAGGATCTGGGCTAGTGGTAAAAATACCGACGTCTAAATTAACACACTACTTAAGGGATGGGATCAGGGCTAGTGCTAAAAATACAGACATCTAAATTAACACACTACTGAAGGGACAAGATCGGGCTAGTGGTAAAAATACAGATGTCTAAATTAACACACTACTGAAGCGGACATGATCAGGGCTAGTGGTAAAAATACAGACGTCTAAATTAACACAATACTAAAGGGACAGGATCGGGGCTAGTGGTAAAAATACAGACCTCTAAATTAACATACTACTGAAGGGACAGGATCATGGCTAGTGGTAAAAATACCAACATCTAAATTAACATAATACTGAAAGGACAGGATCAGGTCTAGTGGTAAAAATACAGACATCTAAATTAACATAATACTGAAGGGACAGGATCGGGGCTAGTGGAAAAATACAGACGTCTAAATTAACACGCTACTAAAGGGACAAGATAGGGCTAGTGGCAAAAATACAGACGTCTAAATTAACACACTACTGAAGGGACAGGATCAGGGCTAATGGTAAAAATACAAACGTGTAAATTAACACGCTACTGAAGGGACAGGATCAGGGCTAATGGTAAAAATACAGACGTATAAATTAACACGCTACTGAAGGGACAGGATCAGGGCTAATGGTAAAAATACAGACTTCTAAATTAACACGTTACTGAAGGGACGGGATCTGGGCTAGTGGCAAAAATCCACACATCTAAATTAACATGTTACTGAAGCAGACAGGATCAGGACTAGTGTTAAAAATACAGACAGCTAAATTACAACACTACTGAAGGGACAGGATCGGGCTAGTGGTAAAAATAACAGATGTCTAAATTAACAAACTACAGAAGTGGACAGGATCAGGGCTAGAGGTAAAAATACAGACGTCTAAATTAACACGCTACTGAAGGGACAGGATCGGGGCTAGTGGTAAAAATACAGACGTCTAAATGAACACGCTACTGAAGGGACAGGATGGGGCTAGTGGTAAAAAAATAGACGTGTAAATTAAAGCACTACTGTAGGGACGGGATCAGGGCTAGTGATCAAAATACAGACTTGTAAATTGACACACTTCTGAAGGGACAGGATCAGGGCTAGTGGCAAAAATACAGATGTCTAAATTAACACAATAATAAAGGGACAGGATGGTGGCTAATGATAAAAATACAGCCGTCTAAATAAACATAATACTGAAGGGACAGGATCGGGGCTAGTGGTAAAAAAATAGACGTGTAAATTAAAGCACTACTGAAGGGACAGGATCAGGGCTAGTGGTAAAAATGCAGACGTCTAAATTAACAAGCTACTGAAGGGACAGGATCAGGGCTAGTGGTAAAAATACAGATGTCTAAATTAAAGCAGTACTGAATGGACAGGATCAGGGCTAGTGTTAAAAATATAAACGTGTAAACTAAAGCACTACTAAAAGGACAGGATCGGGGCTAGTGGTAAAAATACAGACGTGTAAATTAACATCCTACTGAAGGGACAGGATCGGGGCAAGTGGCAAAAATACAGACATCTAAATTAACACACTACTGAAGGGACAGGATCAAGGGCTAGTGGTAAAAATACAGACGTCTAAATTAACATACTAATGAAGGGACAGGATTGGGCTAGTGGAAAAATACAGACGTCTAAATTCACACACTACTGAAGGGACAGGATCAGGGCTAGTGGTAAAAATACAGACGTCTAAATTAAAGCAGTACTGAATGGACAGGATCGGGGCTAGTGGTAAAAATACAGACGTCTAAACTTACATGCTACTGAAGGGATAGGATCAGGGTTAGTGGTAAAAATACAGATGTCAAAATTCACATGCTACTGAAGGAACAGGATCTGGGCTAGTGGTAAAAATACAGACGTCTAAATTAAAGCAGTACTGAATGGACAGGATCGGGGCTAGTGGTAAAAATACAGACGTCTAAATTAACATGCTACTGAAGGGACAGGTTCAAGGCTAGTGGTAAAAATACAGACGTCTAAATTAAAGCAGTACTAAATGGACAGAATCGGGGTTAGTGGTAAAAATACAGACGTCTAAACTAACATGCTACTGAAGGGACAGGATCAAAGCTAGTGGTAAAAATACTGATGTCAAAATTAACACTACTGAAAGGACGGGAGCAGGGCTAGTGGTAAAAATACAGACATCTAAATTAACACAATACTAAAGGGACGGGATCAGGGCTAGTGGTAAAAATACCGACATCTAAATGAACACGCTACTGAAGGGCCAGGATCTGGGCTAGTGGTAAAAATACAGACGTCTAAATTAACACACTACTGAAGGGACAGGATCAGGGCTAGTGGTAAAAATACAGACGTGTAAATTAAAGCAGTACTGAATGGACAGGATCGGGGCTAGTGGTAAAAATACAGACGTCTAAACTAACATGCTACTGAAGGGACAGGATCAGGGTTAGTGGTAAAAATACAGATGTCAAAATTCACATGCTACTGAAGGAACAGGATCTGAGCTAGTGGTAAAAATACAGACATGTAAATTAACATGCTACTGAAGGGACGGGATCTGGGCCAGTGGCAAAAATCCACACATCTAAATTAACATGTTACTGAAGCAGACAGGATCAGGACTAGTGTTAAAAATACAGACAGCTAAATTACAACACTACTGAAGGGACAGGATCGGGCTAGTGGTAAAAATAACAGATTTCTAAATTAACAAACTACAAAAGTGGACAGGATCAGGGCTAGAGGTAAAAATACAGACGTCTAAATTAACACGCTACTGAAGGGACAGGATCGGGGCTAGTGGTAAAAATACAGATGTCTAAATTAACACACTACAGAAGTGGACAGGATCAGGGCTAGAGGTAAAAATACAGACGTCTAAATTAGCATGCTACTGAAGTGACAGCATCTGGGCTAGTGGTAAAAATACAGATGTGTAATCTAACACGCTACTGAAGGGACAGGATCTGGGCTAGTGGTAAAAATACAGATGTCTAAATTAGCATGCTACTGAAGTGACAGCATCTGGGCTAGTGGTAAAAATACAGATGTGTAATCTAACACGCTACTGAAGGGACAGGATCTGGGCTAGTGGTAAAAATACAGACGTCTAAATTAACTCACTACTGAAGGGACAGGATCAGTGCTAGTGGCAAAATTACAGATGTATAAATTAACACACTACTGAAGTGGACAGGATCAGGGATAGTGGTAAAAATACATACATCTAAATTAACATACTAATGAAGGGACAGGATCTGGGCTAGTGGTAAAAATACAGACATCTAAATTGAAGCAGTACTGAATGGACAGGATCGGCGCTAGTGGTAAAAATACAGACGTCCAAACTAACATGCTACTGAAGGGACAGGATCAGGGTTAGTGGTAAAAATACAGATGTCAAAATTCACATGCTACTGAAGGAACAGGATCTGGGCTAGTGGTGAAAATACAGACGTCTAAATTAACACGCTACTGAAGGGACAGGATCTGGGCTAGTGGTAAAAATATCGACGTCTAAATTAACACACTACTTAAGGGATGGGATCAGGGCTAGTGGTAAAAATACAGACATCTAAATTAACACACTACTGAAGGGACAAGATCGGGCTAGTGGTAAAAATACAGATGTCTAAATTAACACACTACTGAAGCGGACATGATCAGGGCTAGTGCTAAAAATACAGACGTCTAAATTAACACAATACTAAAGGGACAGGATCGGGGCTAGTGGTAAAAATACAGACGTCTAAATTAACATACTACTGAAGGGACAGGATCATGGCTAGAGGTAAAAATACCAACATCTAAATTAACATAATACTGAAAGGACAGGATCAGGTCTAGTGGTAAAAATACAGACATCTAAATTAACATAATACTGAAGGGACAGGATCGGGGCTAGTGGAAAAATACAGACATCTAAATTAACACACTACTGAAGGGACAGGATCAGGGCTAGTGGTAAAAATATCGACGTCTAAATTAGCACACTACTTAAGGGATGGGATCAGGGCTAGTGGTAAAAATACAGACATCTAAATTAACACAATACTGAAGGGGCAGGATCGGAGCTAGTGGTAAAAATACAGATGTCTAAATTAACACGCTACTAAAGGGACAAGATAGGGCTAGTGGCAAAAATACAGACGTCTAAACTAACAGGTTACTGAAGGGACAAGAGCAAGGCTAGTGTTAAAAATACAGACATGTAAATTAACATGCTACTGAAGGGTCGGGATCTGGGCTAGTGGCAAAAATCCACACATCTAAATTAACTTGCTACTGAAGCAGACAGGATCAGGACTAGTGGTAAAAATACAGACAGCTGAATTACAACAGTACTGAAGGGACAGGATCGGGCTAGTGGTAAAAATAACAGATGTCTAAATTAACAAACTACAGAAGTGGACAGGATCAGGGCTAGAGGTAAAAATACAGACGTCTAAATTAACATGCTACTGAAGCAGACAGGAGCAGGACTAGTGTTAAAAATACAGACAGCTAAATTAAAGCACTACCGAAGGGACAAGATCGGGCTAGTGGTAAAAATACAGATGTCTAAATTAACACACTACTGAAGTGGACATGATCAGGGCTAGTGGTAAAAATACAGACGTATAAATTAACACAATACTAAAGGGACAGGATCGGGGCTAGTGTTAAAAATACAGACGTGTAAATTTACATCCTACTGAAGGGACAGGATTGGGGCTAGTGGCAAAAATACAGACGTCTAAATTAACACTCTACTGAAGGGACAGGATCGGGGCTAGTGTTAAAAATACAGATGTGTAAATTAAAGCACTACTAAAAGGACAGGATCGGGGCTAGTGGTAAAAATACAGACGTGTAAATTTACATCCTACTGAAGGGACAGGATTGGGGCTAGTGGCAAAAATACAGACATCTAAATTAGCACACTACTGAAGGGACAGGATCAGGGCTAGTGGTAAAAATACAGACGTCTAAATTAACATACTAATGAAGGGACAGGATCGGGGCTAGTGGAAAAATACAGATGTCTAAATTAACACGTTACTGAAGGGACAGGATCAGGGCTAGTGGTAAAAATACAGACGTCTAAATTAAAGCAGAACTGAATGGACAGGATCTGGCCTAGTGATAAAAATACAGACGTCTAAACTAACATGCTACTGAAGGGACAGGATCAGGGTTAGTGGTAAAATACAGATGTCAAAATTTACATGCTACTGAAGGAACAGGATCTGGGCTAGTGGTAAAAATACAGACATCTAAATTAACACGCTACTGAAGGGACAGGATCTGGGCTAGTGGTAAAAATACCGACGTCTAAATTAACACACTACTTAAGGGATGGGATCAGGGCTAGTGCTAAAAATACAGACATCTAAATTAACACACTACTGAAGGGACAAGATCGGGCTAGTGGTAAAAATACAGATGTCTAAATTAACACACTACTGAAGCGGACATGATCAGGGCTAGTGGTAAAAATACAGACGTCTAAATTAACACAATACTAAAGGGACAGGATCGGGGCTAGTGGTAAAAATACAGACGTCTAAATTAACATACTACTGAAGGGACAGGATCATGGCTAGTGGTAAAAATACCAACATCTAAATTAACATAATACTGAAAGGACAGGATCAGGTCTAGTGGTAAAAATACAGACATCTAAATTAACATAATACTGAAGGGACAGGATCGGGGCTAGTGGAAAAATACAGACATCTAAATTAACACACTACTGAAGGGACAGGATCAGGGCTAGTGGTAAAAATACAGATGTCTAAATTAAAGCAGTACTTAATGGACAGGATCTGGGCTAGTGGTAAAAATACAGACGTCTAAATGAACACAATACTGAAGGGACAGGATCGGGGCTACTGGTAAAAATACAGACGTCTAAACTAAACATGCTACTGAAGGTACAGGATCAAAGCTAGTGGTAAAAATACTGATGTCAAAATTAGCACTACTGAAAGGACGGGAGCAGGGCTAGTGTTAAAAATACAGACGTCTAAATTAACACAATACTGAAGGGGCAGGATCGGAGCTAGTGGTAAAAACACAGACGTCTAAATTAACACGCTACTAAAGGGACAAGATAGGGCTAGTGGCAAAAATACAGACATTTAAATTAACACGCTACTGAAGGGACAGGATCAAAGCTAGTGGTAAAAATACTGATGTCAAAATTAGCACTATCGAAAGGACGGGAGCAGGGCTAGTGTTAAAAATACAGACGTCTAAATTAACACAATACTGAAGGGGCAGGATCGGAGCTAGTGGTAAAAACACAGACGTCTAAATTAATACGCTACTAAAGGGACAAGATAGGGCTAGTGGCAAAAATACAGACGTCTAAATTAAAGCAGTACTAAATGGACAAAATCGGGGTTAGTGGTAAAAATACAGATGTCAAAATTAACATGCTACTGAAGGGACAGGATCGAGGCTAGTGGTAAAAATACAGACGTCTAAATTAACATGCTACTGAAGCAGACAGGAGCAAGACTAGTGTTAAAAATACAGACAGCTAAATTAAAGCACTACCGAAGGGACAGGATCAAGGCTAGTGGTAAAAATACAGACGTCTAAATTAACATGCTACTGAAGCAGACAGGAGCAAGACTAGTGTTAAAAATACAGACGTCTAAACTAACATGCTACTGAAGGGACAGGATCAAAGCTAGTGGTAAAAATACTGATGTCAAAATTAACACTACTGAAAGGACGGGAGCAGGGCTAGTGGTAAAAATACTGACATCTAAATTAACACGCTACTGAAGGGACAGGATCTGGGCTAGTGGTAAAAATACAGACGTCTAAATTAACACACTACTGAAGGGACAGGATAAGGGCTAGTGGTAAAAATACAGACGTGTAAATTAACACACTACTGAAGGGACAGGATCAGGGCTAGTGGTAAAAATACAGACATGTAAATTTACATCCTACTGAAGGGACAGGATTGGGGCTAGTGGCAAAAATACAGACATCTAAATTAGCACACTACTGAAGGGACAGGATCAGGGCTAGTGGTAAAAATACAGACGTCTAAATTAACATACTAATGAAGGGACAGGATCGGGGCTAGTGGAAAAATACAGATGTCTAAATTAACACGTTACTGAAGGGACAGGATCAGGGCTAGTGGTAAAAATACAGACGTCTAAATTAAAGCAGAACTGAATGGACAGGATCGGGCCTAGTGGTAAAAATACAGACGTCTAAACTAACATGCTACTGAAGGGACAGGATCAGGGTTAGTGGTAAAAATACAGATGTCAAAATTTACATGCTACTGAAGGAACAGGATCTGGGCTAGTGGTAAAAATACAGACATCTAAATTAACACGCTACTGAAGGGACAGGATCTGGGCTAGTGGTAAAAATGCCGACGTCTAAATTAACACACTACTTAAGGGATGGGATCAGGGCTAGTGGTAAAAATACAGACATCTAAATTAACACACTACTGAAGGGACAAGATCGGGCTAGTGGTAAAAATACAGATGCCTAAATTAACACACTACTGAAGCGGACATGATCAGGGCTAGTGGTAAAAATACAGATGTCTAAATTAACACAATACTAAAGGGACAGGATCGGGGCTAGTGGTAAAAATACAGACGTCTAAATTAACATACTACTGAAGGGACAGGATCATGGCTAGAGGTAAAAATACCAACATCTAAATTAACATAATACTGAAAGGACAGGATCAGGTCTAGTGGTAAAAATACAGACATCTAAATTAACATAATACTGAAGGGACAGGATCGGGGCTAGTGGAAAAATACAGACATCTAAATTAACACACTACTGAAGGGACAGGATCAGGGCTAGTGGTAAAAATACAGATGTCTAAATTAAAGCAGTACTTAATGGACAGGATCTGGGCTAGTGGTAAAAATACAGACGTCTAAATGAACACAATACTGAAGGGACAGGATCGGGGCTACTGGTAAAAATACAGACGTCTAAACTAAACATGCTACTGAAGGTACAGGATCAAAGCTAGTGGTAAAAATACTGATGTCAAAATTAGCACTACTGAAAGGACGGGAGCAGGGCTAGTGTTAAAAATACAGACGTCTAAATTAACACAATACTGAAGGGACAGGATGGGGCTAGTGGTAAAAAAATAGACGTGTAAATTAAAGCACTACTGAAGGGACGGGATCAGGGCTAGTGATGAAAATACAGACTTGTAAATTAACACACTTCTGAAGGGACAGGATCAGGGCTAGTGGCAAAAATACAGATGTCTAAATTAACACAATAATAAAGGGACAGGATGCTGGCTAATGATAAAAATACAGCCGTCTAAATAAACATAATACTGAAGGGACAGGATCGGGGCTAGTGGTAAAAAAATAGACGTGTAAATTAACACGCTACTGAAGGGAAAGGATTGGGGCTAGTGGTAAAAATGCAGACGTCTAAATTAACAAGCTACTGAAGGGACAGGATCAGGGCTAGTGGTAAAAATACAGATGTCTAAATTAAAGCAGTACTGAATGGACAGGATCAGGGCTAGTGTTAAAAATACAGATGTGTAAACTAAAGCACTACTAAAAGGACAGGATCGGGGCTAGTGGTAAAAATACAGGCGTGTAAATTAACATCCTACTGAAGGGACAGGATCGGGGCAAGTGGCAAAAATACAGACATCTAAATTAACACGCTAGTGAAGGGACAGGATCAGGGCTAGTGGTAAAAATACAAACGTCTAAATTAACATACTAATGAAGGGACAGGATTGGGGCTAGTGGAAAAATACAGACGTCTAAATTGACACGCTACTGAAGGGACAGGATCAGGGCTAGTGGTAAAAATACATACATCTAAATTAAAGCAGTACTGAATGGACAGGATCGGGGCTAGTGGTAAAAATACAGACGTCTAAACTAACATGTTACTGAAGGGACAGAATCAGGGTTAGTGGTAAAAATACAGATGTCAAAATTCACATGCTACTGAAGGAACAGGATCTGGGCTAGTGGTAAAAATACAGACGTCTAAATTAAAGCAGTACTGAATGGACAGGATCGGGGCTAGTGGTAAAAATACAGATGTCTAAATTAACATGCTACTGAAGGGACAGGTTCAAGGCTAGTGGTAAAAATACAGACGTCTAAATTAAAGCAGTACTAAATGGACAAAATCGGGGTTAGTGGTAAAAATACAGACGTCTAAACTAACATGCTACTGAAGGGACAGGATCAAAGCTAGTGGTAAAAATACTGATGTCAAAATTAACACTACTGAAAGGACGGGAGCAGGGCTAGTGGTAAAAATACCGACATCTAAATTAACACGCTACTGAAGGGACAGGATCTGGGCTAGTGGTAAAAATACAGACGTCTAAATTAACACACTACTGAAGGGACAGGATGTGGGCTAGTGGTAAAAATACAGACGTCTAAATTAACACACTACTGAAGGGACAGGATCAGGGCTAGTGGTAAAAATACAGACGTGTAAATTAAAGCAGTACTGAATGGACAGGATCGGGGCTAGTGGTAAAAATACAGACGTCTAAACTAACATGCTACTGAAGGGACAGGATCAGGGTTAGTGGTAAAAATACAGATGTCAAAATTCACATGCTACTGAAGGAACAGGATCTGGGCTAGTGGTAAAAATACAGACGTCTAAATTAACACGCTACTGAAGGGACAGGATCTGGGCTAGTGGTAAAAATACCGACTTCTAAATTAACACACTACTTAAGGGATGGGATCAGGGCTAGTGGTAAAAATACAGACATCTAAATTAACACACTACTGAAGGGACAAGATCGGGCTAGTGGTAAAAATACAGATGTCTAAATTAACACACTACTGAAGCGGACATGATCAGGGCTAGTGGTAAAAATACAGACGTCTAAATTAACACAATACTAAAGGGACAGGATCGGGGCTAGTGGTAAAAATACAGACGTCTAAATTAACAGGTTACCGAAGGGACAAGATCAAGGCTAGTGGTAAAAATACAAACGTGTAAATTAACATGCTACTGAAGGGACGGGATCTGGGCCAGTGGCAAAAATCCACACATCTAAATTAACATGTTACTGAAGCAGACAGGATCAGGACTAGTGTTAAAAATACAGACAGCTAAATTACAACACTACTGAAGGGACAGGATCGGGCTAGTGGTAAAAATAACAGATGTCTAAATTAACAAACTACAGAAGTGGACAGGATCAGGGCTAGAGGTAAAAATACAGACGTCTAAATTAACACGCTACTGAAGGGACAGGATCGGGGCTAGTGGTAAAAATACAGATGTCTAAATTAACATGCTACTGAAGGGACAGGATCAGGACTAGTGTTAAAAATACAGACAGCTAAATTACAACACTACTGAAGGGACAGGATCGGGCTAGTGGTAAAAATAACAGATGTCTAAATTAACAAACTACAGAAGTGGACAGGATCAGGGCTAGTGGTAAAAATACAGATGTCTAAATGAACACACTACTGAAGGGACAGGATCGGGGCTAGTGGTAAAAAAATAGACGTGTAAATTAAAGCACTACTGAAGGGACGGGATCAGGGCTAGTGATGAAAATACAGACGTCTAAATTAACACACTTCTGAAGGGACAGGATCAGGGCTAGTGGCAAAAATACAGATGTCTAAATTAACACAATAATAAAGGGACAGGATGGTGGCTAATGATAAAAATACAGCCGTCTAAATAAACATAATACTGAAGGGACAGGATCGGGGCTAGTGGTAAAAAAATAGACGTGTAAATTAAAGCACTACTGAAGGGACGGGATCAGGGCTAGTGATGAAAATACAGACGTCTAAATTAACATGCTACTGAAGCAGACAGGGAGAGGACTGTAAAAATACAGACAGCTAAATTAAAGCACTACCGAAGGGACAGGATCAAGGCTAGTGGTAAAAATACAGATGTCTAAATTAACACAATAATAAAGGGACAGGATAGTGGCTAATGGTAAAAATACAGCCGTCTAAATTAACACGCTACTGAAGGGACAGGATCTGGGCTAGTGGTAAAAATAGACTTGTAAATTAACATCCTACTGATGGGACGGGATCTAGGCTAGTGGTAGAAATACAGACGTCTAAATTAACATGCTACTGAAGGGATAGGATTAGGGCTAGTGTTAAAAATACAGACATCTAAATTAACACGCTACTGAAGGGACAGGATCAGTGCTAGTTGTAAGAATACAGACTTCTAAATTAACACACTAATGAAGGGACAGGATCAGGGCTAGTGTAAAAATACAGATGTCTAAATTAACACACTACTGAAGGGACGGGATCGGGTCGAGTGGTAAAAATACAGATGTCTAAATTAACATCCTACCGAAAGGACAGTATTAGGGCTAGTGGAAAAATACAGATGTCTAAATTAACATCCTACTGAAAGGACAGGATTAGGGCTAGTGGAAAAATACAGAAGTCTAAATTAACATCCTACTGAAGGGACAGGATTAGGGCTAGTGGTAAAAATACAGACGTCTAAATTAACACACTACTGAAGGGACGGGATCGGGGCAAGTGGTAAAAATACAGATGTCTAAATTAACATAATACTAAAAGGACAGGATCAGGGCTAGTGGTAAAAATACAGATGTCTAAATTAACACAATACTGAAGGAACAGGATCGGGGCTAGTGGTAAAAATGTATACTTGCCACAGAATCAACAATGAGTGTACAAGCACCTCTGCATACGTGAAAACATATATTTATTCCATAATGGCGATAACACTAACTATTAAACGTAAGACAATAATAAAAATGATAAAAACGTTAAGCGCTTTCACCCATGCATAGTGAGCTTCATCAGAACACAGTTAATAATATGAATACGCCTTATATTTTTTAAAAGTTGGCACCAAATTTAACAGCTGTTATTTTGCTTCCAGTCATTTAAATTCTTAAAGCAATATCTGCTCTTGTAATAATGCCGGCTTTCTAAGCCCGTCAGCCTCCAAGATAAAGCAGCACACAAACTTTGACAATGAACTTTGACAATAACAATAATTATATTTATGCGTGCTAATAATACATTTCCTACAAATAAATAAATCATATCCACAGTCGTAACCCTATGCAATTCAACAATCATAAAGATATATTGTAAGTATAAACATGTTGTATATGTAGAAAATGGTTCTTTCCGTAATACTTGACACCCATATACTAATAATCTTAAATACAAATATATTGCCTAGCTTCGCAGGAACTAGTAGTGACAAGATATATGATCCCTTCCATATCACTACAACACAGTATGTGTCGGGAAAGGTATTTTCGCAACTACATGTAAATAACTAAATGAAAACTAAAATGTTTACAAAAATGTACGTGCCTATGTATAACCCTGAATCTACTTCTTGTGTCATCATATGCTGTAGCTGATAACTAATAATAACCATTGGTGAAATGGTATAAACATCTTATAAAAATGTTATAAAAACTATCTACATCTCATGTAGAATAAATGAAATGAATCTTTGAATATGCTTAATTATTAAAATTAAAAATGTGACAATATTGCAAATTATCTAAAAAAAAAAAAAAAAAATGTTTATGTTCTTGTTATTTTGCACTGTTATTATTATGTATTCTTACTGTTTGTTCTTATTATGTATTCTTACTGTTTGACATTTAATTGATTGTACTGACTTTGGAGCTTTTCTCCCCGGGCCTCCACTGAAAATGGGTACTTCGTGGCCCAGTGGACTTCCCCAGTAATCAAACTGAAATAAAATAAATAAAATAAAATAAATTATAATGTGAGCATTAAGTAAAAATATGTACAAGTAACGTATAACTGGTACCTACTTTGTATTCATCTCCAGAATGGGTTTACATGAAATATGATCATTGAGCCCGGGTGGTGTTACCGCATCTAAGTATAACTGCCACCACACTTCCTTGAAATTTAATAACGTCTTATAATCACCCCCTCTCGGGTCCACCTTAATAATATCTAAAATACCAAATTTAAATTCATGTAAATCACCCATCTTCTCAACATGTCTAAATAAGGCATTTGTAGGATCCTTCTTCCTAATATTATAAATGTGATCGTATATACGCTTCCTAAAACACCTCTCAGTCTTGCCTATATAATAACTTACACATTTGCTACATTTTGCCAAATAAACAACAATTTTTGTGTTACAATTTCCTTGTCTGAATTTGACTGTTGGTCTAAATCCATTATTACTAGTCAGTCATTCTTTGTCCAGTGTGTACTTGAATTGATTACATGTACCACATTTTTTGGTGTGAGTTATGGTGCCCTTCTCTCCACCCTTCACACCTACAGAATGTTGTTCCAAATGGTTTTTGATATTTCACCCCATTTTATAAACTATTCCTGGTTTGGTGCCCATGATGTCTATCAAAATGGAGTCTCCTAACATCAAATGCCAGTATTTATTTAATATATTAATCACATTATTTGATACTGGACTATACTGTAAGATAAAGGATCTCTGATGTTTGCCTGACTCACTGTCATAGTTTTTCCTAGTCTTTAAAACTTTTTGTACCTGAATGTTAACAGCACCAGATCCTAGTAGTGGTTTAAATTTTTTTCCCCATTCTTGTATGACATATTGTCCCACGTCCTGCATCATTTTCAGTGGGTATCCCCTCTCTTGAAATAAGCCTGTTATAAATTTGATTTCTTCCACCATTTTGTTATAGTCAGACGTCATGCGTATGGCACGAATGCATTGTCCTTTAAATATGTTATATTTAAGCTTTTCTGGATGACAACTACCATGTTCCAAGTAGTCATTAGAAAAAGTACTTTTTCTGTGAATTCTAAATTTCAATCCGACTTCCTGATTATAAATATAAGTATCAAGATATGCAATTCCCTCATAGTTGTAAGACTATGTAAATTTGAGAAAAGTACTGCTGCTGTTCAAAAATTGAATGAAAGCTTCAAATTTATCCAAACTATCATCCCATATTATGTGTATGTCATCTAAGAATCTTGAATAGTGTTTAATGGTCTTGTAGTGTGCACTGGGAAATAAAGTTATGTCCTCCCAATCCAGCATGACCAGGATGGCAAATGTGGGAGCGCAAGCCACCCCCATTGCTACCCCCCTGGTCTGCCTAAAGTGCTCACCCTCAAAGTATATAAAATTGTTGTCTAACACTATAGACATACATTCAAAGATTAGGCATACTTCATCCCATTTCTGGTTTGTGTGTTTAGTAATGCTGTTACAAAAGGCTTCTAAACCTGCCTGTTTGGGGATGCGTAAGAACAGGTCTATTACATCAGTAGTAACGAACATAGATACCTCTTTCCAAGCGTCTATAGGGTACATACTCAAAAACTCCCAAGAATCTTTCACCATATGAGGTATTTTATTGTAGACACCAAATCACTAAATGTAGAGACAAGTTCACCAAAACCTCAACTGAATGAACACTTGGATCACTGATTAGAAACTCCAGGAAAATAACCAGTTGTCCTACACCACATAAAAATCAAACCAAAGCAAATCAATCCCACCCATGTGGGGGGGCTTTGTCCCCACACTCCCAATAGCTAAATATACCAACTCCAAGATCACACTACAGTGGGGAAAGGGGCAAAGTTCACCATGGTGGCCAAGTGTTTCTTCCCACAGTAACATTCCGGTGATCCGAGTGTTCATCCAGTTGAGGTTTCAGCAAAGTCATTTTGACATTTAGTGATTCTGGTATGTGAGTTTTTGTTCTTATGAAATAGACCCAAATGCCCCCTTTGTTCTTTTATGCTGCCACTAGAATGCTTATTCTCTAGTCAGGCAATGCATCTTTCTCTCCCTACTGCTTTAGTACCCTCTGAGACCATTTCTCCCTTAACTCACCCAACATCTTGATCATATCTGCAGTGGCCTCATCTGACCTGTTGGTATTCCTAACTTCAATTTACTCAGTGCTGTTCTTACTTCCGCTAGGGTGAGCTCTTCTTATTTTATCATAAGATGTGTCTCAGGTAATACAGCTTCTGTGGAGTTTTCTTTATGTAGAAACTGTAGAAGTATTTCTTCCATCTGCCTTTGATGCTCTATAGGCTGGTAAGCAGGGTACTTGCTGGAAGGTCGAATAAAGTCTGTCTGATGAATATCATTTTGTTTTTCTGCCTTTTCCTTGCTATCTGATAAAGTTTCTTTGTGACATCTGTCAAGCCACTTTCCTGAAGCTGGTAAAATGCCTCTGATGCCTTGTTCTTTGCTATTGCAACTGTTCTCAGCCTGTTTGTTAACCAACCAACATTGCTTCTTAGCCTGGTCCATCTTTTCTGTCTCCCACTTTTTTCTGCACTTCTTCTTTTTTTTTGATGACTTTTTAGACGTCTGCCTTCCACCACCAACTTTCCTTATGTACCTTATTTCCACTCCTGGCGGCATCACATATCTGTTCTGTAGTCCTCACACTTGCTGTGTTGAGATGCTGCTATTCTTCATCTCCATCTATTTCTTCTTCTTCTTCTTGAAGTGCTGGAGACCTGAGTGGTTCCATGAACTTGTGCTTTCTGTCCAGTCAACTTCCAGGTTTACAACCTAGTCTCAGTTGACCTTGAAGCCTTCTCTGATCTCTGCTTGCAACTGATTGTGGCAACCAGCTGTTTATGTCGTGGGACAATTGTTTCACTAAGGGTGACTTTGCAATTGCTAATTCTACCCTAGTGCCCTTTCCTTACTAGGAAGAAGTCTACCCGGGTTGCATGTTGGCCCCTCTTGTAAATCATCTTGTGACTGTCTTTCTTGCTGAACCATGTGTTGACTACCATCAAGCCATTTGCCAGACAGAAGTCTAGAATGTCTCATTCTTTTTTCATTTTGCCCCACCATGTGGACTCAGGCAGTCCTCATATCCTGTTCTGTCTGTTATGATATGTGCATTCAGGTCCCCTAGTCTCACCATCAACTCATGTTGTCCTGCATTATCTAGTAGGTCTGTCTGAATGTATTCTTTTCCTCCCTATCACAACTCTACTCTGGGGCAAAGGCTGAGATTACAAATACTGCCCTACGCCAGAGTCTGGTTGCCACAAGTCTGTCACTATTTCTGATGACATCCCTCACTGTCTTGTGAAGCCTCTCCCTTCCCAAAATTACCATACCATTTCTACTATAGTCTCCTCCTGAGTAGTAGAATCTGGATCCCAGGCTAATTGGCTTTGCAACATTGCCCTTTCATCTTGTCTTCTGGATAGAGAGGATGTCCTGCTTCCTCCTTACCATCATCTCATCCACTTCCAAGCTGCTTCCTGTCAGTGAACCTGTGTTGATTTTCACAATCCAAAGTTCATGTTTGACAGGTTGCTTGGCTTTTACATCCAGCTTTCTCTCAATAATGCTGTCCCAAGTAACCCAAGCTGGGCTAATGGACAGCAGCCTGCCAGTAGCTTATTGATCCAGGATGTTGGGCTTTGTGATGGCCACATACCAGCCAATTGGGGTACATAGGCCCTCCCTCTATTAGCAAAGGTCCCTGGTGCAGGTCAGTGTAGTGGTCCTCAACCCACTTTGGCAATGTGACCCATACAGCCAATTCTTACACTAATGACTGGCTAGCCCTGATATGTCATGTGTTCACATATCTGAAAGATTCTGCAGACCACCGTTGATATCTAAAGCACTTGGTCTATGTACATACTTAAAAAGATTATACTGACAAATATTCCTACAAAAAGTATAAGTATATAAATTATGTTAATCACTTAATATAAAGTTCGACCTTTTAAAATACATTTATATGTATATGTTAGTTTAGACCTGGGGCATTATCAGCAGCATGTAAAATTTGTCAACAAACTTCCTTATTCTCTAAAATATCACCAAAATCACCACCTCTTTGGTCAGGATTCAACAACCTTGCATTTAAATGTTGTACCGTCTGTACAGTTTCCACTCAGTATGTTTGAACTATGTGTAGTTCAAGTATTTACTTCTAATAATCAGTTGTTGCTCATAAAACTGCTGTGAGAGCCACTGTGTAGTTTTACCTACACAGAAGCTCTCAGAGCTGGAACTTCTTGGAATATATATATATATATATATATATATATATATATATATATATATATATATATATATATATATCAACCAAAATGAATTACAATGGCATCTGCCTTGTACACAGACACTATCTGAAAGTCATTAGACAATGAATTACAATGGCATCTGCCTTGTACACAGACACTATCTGAAAGTCATTAAACAGTAATGTTGAAACCCTGTTTATGAACGTACACTGTTAAGAATTAAAATGAAAGATGTATTGTTGCTTAGATGACATTTTTTATACCACTTGCAGATTTTTCTTATCTTAAAAACACATTCAGATTTCAAACATCTAGCATAAGTCTAAACAGCCTGTTTGTCTTTTTCAGCTTTTTCCCGGTTAGAGGTCACCACAGTGGAACTGCGGCCCGTTAATGATTAGCAGTCGATTTTTATGGTGCCGAGTTGTCAGCCCAATGCCCAACCTTCAGCGAAGGCACACCCATTCGCACATGTCTTTCAGAGGTTACTCGACTGCGGGGAGGACATACAGACTCCACACAGAAGGCACTCCAGCCGAAAATCAAACAGGAGAACTTCTTGCTGTGAGGCAACAACGCTACTGCTGTACTAAGTCTAAACTGCCTGTAATGGAGCTTATTTATTTATTTATTTATTTATTTATGTGTGTATGTATGTATGTATGTATGTGTGTATATATGTATGTGTGTATATATGTGTGTGTGTATGCATGTATGTATGTGTATATGTATGTATGTATGTATGTGTGTATGTATGTATGTATGTGTGTATGTATGTATGTATATATTTATGTATGTATGTGTGTATGTATGTATGTGTGTGTGTCTGTATGTATGTATGTATGCATGTGTGTATGTATGTGTGTATGCATGTGTGCATGTATGTATGTATGTATATGCGTGTGTGTATGTATGTATGTATGTGTGTATGTATGTGTGTATGCATGTGTGCATGTATGTATGTATATGTGTGTGTGTATGTATGTATGTATGTGTGTATGTATGTATGCATGTGTGTATGTATGTATATATGTGTGTATGTATGTATGTATGTGTGTGTGTATGTATGTATGTATGTATGTATGTGTGCATGTATGTATGTATGTGTGTGTTTGGCTGTTTATTTGTGTATCTGCTTTGCATTTGTTGACTGGAACAGTCCAACTAAACAGAGTCCATTTTCATTGCAGGCCCAGTGAGAAAAGCTGCAAAAATGTTATCTTTATGACACCATACATAGTTAGTTACATATACAGATCTAGTTACAAACTTAAGAAATGCTTATATCAAATTAAATTAAAAGGTAAGAGGTGGAATGAATACAATACAATAGTTAGAAAGGAATAAATTAGAGTATGTACATGTTGGATATAGCAGAGGAGGATAAGGGGAGAGGATATGAATACAGAATATAAGAGAATAAAATGAGGAAATAGTAGGTAATGTAAAACGTAAGGAAATAGTAGGTAATGTAAAATGTAAGGAAATAGTAGGTAATGTAGAACGTAAGGAAACAGTAGGTAATGTAGAATGTAAGGAAATAGTAGGTAATGTAGAACATAAGGAAATAGTAGGTAATATAGAACGTAAGGAAATAGTAGGTAATGTAAAATGTAAGGAAATAGTAGGTAATGTAGAACATAAGGAAATAGTAGGTAATGTAGAACATAAGGAATTAATAGGGAATGTAGAAAATAAAGAAAATAGTAGGTAATGTAAAATGTGAAGGAAATAGTAGGTAATGCAAAACGTAAGGAAATAGTAGGTAATGTAGAATGTAAGGAAATAGTAGGTAATGTAGAACATAAGGAAATAGTAGGTAATATAGAACGTAAGGAAATAGTAGGTAATGTAAAATGTAAGGAAATAGTAGGTAATGTAGAACATAAGGAAATAGTAGGTAATGTAAAACATAAGGAAATAGTAGGTAATGTAGAACGTAAGGAAATAGTAGGTAATGTAGAACGTAAGGAAATAGTAGGTAATGTAAAATGTAAGGAAATAGTAGGTAATGTAGAACATAAGGAAATAGTAGGTAATGTAAAATGTAAGGAAATAGTAGGTAATGTAGAATGTAAGGAAATAGTAGGTAATGTAGAACATAAGGAAATAGTAGGTAATGTAAAATGTAAGGAAATAGTAGGTAATGTAGAACATAAGGAAATAGTAGGTAATGTAGAACGTAAGGAAATAGTAGGGAATGTAGAACATAAGGAAATAGTAGGTAATGTAAAATGTGAAAGAAATAGGTAATGTAAACGTAAGGAAATAGTAGGTAATGTAGAACATAAGGAAATAGTAAATAATGTAGAACGTAAGGAAATAGTAGGTAATGTAGAACATAAGGAAACAGTAGGTAATGTAAAACGTAAGAAAATAGTAGGTAATGTAGAACATAAGGAAATAGTAGGCAATGTAGAATACAAGGAAATAGTAGGTAATGTAAAAAGTAAGGAAATAGTAGGTAATGTAAAACGTAAAGGAAATAGTAGGTAACGTAGAATGTAAGGAAATAGTAGGTAATGTAAAACGTAAGGAAATAGTAGGTAATGTAAAATATAAGGAAACAGTAGGTAATGTAGAACGTAAGGAAATAGTAGGTAACGTAGAATGTAAGGAAATAGTAGGTAATGTAAAACGTAAGGAAATAGTAGGTAATGTAAAACATAAGGAAACAGTAGGTAATGTAGAACGTTAGGAAATAGTAGGTAATGCAGAACGTAAGGAAATAGTAGGTAATGTAGAACGTAAGGAAATAGTAGGTAATGTAGACCATAAGGAAATAGTAGGTAATGTAAAACGTAAGGAAATAGTAGGTAATGTAAAACGTAAGGAAACAGTAGGTAATGTAGAACGTAAGAAAATAGTAGGTAATGTAGAATGTAAGGAAATAGTAAGTAATGTAAAACATAAGGAAATAGTAGGTAATGTAGAACGTAAGGAAATAGTAGGTAATGTAAAATGTAAGGAAATAGTAGGTAATGTAAAATATAAGGAAATAGTAGGTAATGTAGAATGTAAGGAAATAGTAGGTAACGTAGAATGTAAGGAAATAGTAGGTAATGTAAAACGTAAGGAAATAGTAGGTAATGTAAAACATAAGGAAATAGTAGGTAATGTAAAATATAAGGAAATAGTAGGTAATGTAAAATGTGAGGAAATAGTAGGTAATGTAAAACATAAGGAAACAGTAGGTAATGTAGAACGTAAGGAAATAGTAGGTAATGTAGAACATAAGGAAATAGTAGGTAATGTAGAACATAAGGAAATAGTAGGTAATGTAGAACGTAAGGAAATAGTAGGTAATGTAGAACATAAGGAAATAGTAGGTAATATAGAACGTAAGGAAATGGTAGGTAATGTAGAACATAAGGAAATAGTAGGTAATGTAGAACATAAGGAAATAGTAGGTAATATAGAACGTAAGGAAATGGTAGGTAATGTAGAACATAAGGAAATAGTAGGCAATGTAGAACATAAGGAAATAGTAGGTAATGTAAAATGTAAGGAAATAGTAGGTAATGTAGAACGTAAGGAAATAGTAGGCAATGCAAAACGTAAGGAAATAGTAGGTAATGTAAAACATAAGGAAACAGTAGGTAATGTAGAACGTAAGGAAATAGTAGGTAATGTAGAACGTAAGGAAATAGTAGGTGATGTAGAAAATAAGGAAATAGTAGGTAATGTAGAACGTAAGGAAATAGTAGGTAATGTAGAACATAAGGAAATAGTAGGTAATGTAAAACGTAAGGAAATAGTAGGTAATGTAAAACATAAGGAAACAGTAGGTAATGTAAAACGTAAGGAAATAGTAGGTAATGTAGAATGTAAGGAAATAGTAGGTAATGTAAAACGTAAGGAAATAGTAGGTAATGTAAAACATAAGGAAACAGTAGGTAATGTAGAACGTAAGGAAATAGTAGGTAGTGTAGAACATAAGGAAATAGTAGGTAATGTAGAACATAAGGAAATAGTAGGTAATGTAGAACATAAGGAAATAGTAGGTAATGTAGAAAATAAGGAAATAGTAGGTAATGTAAAACGTAAGGAAATAGTAGGTAATGTAAAACATAAGGAAACAGTAGGTAATGTAGAACGTAAGGAAATAGTAGGTAATGTAGAACGTAAGGAAATAGTAGGTAATGTAGAACGTAAGAAATAGTAGGTAATGTAAAACGTAAGGAAATAGTAGGTAATGTAGAACGAAGGAAATAGTAGGTAATGTAAAACGAAGGAAATAGTAGGTAATGTAAAACATAAGGAAACAGTAGGTAATGTAGAACGTAAGGAAATAGTAGGTAATGTAGAACGTAAGGAAATAGTAGGTAATGTAGAACGTAAGGAAATAGTAGGTAATGTAGAACGTAAGAAATAGTAGGTAATGTAAAACGTAAGGAAATAGTAGGTAATGTAAAACATAAGGAAATAATAGGTAATGTAAAACATAAGGAAATAGTAGGTAATGTAGAAGGAAATAGTAGGTAATGTAAAGGAAATAGTAGGTAATGTAGAACGTAAGGAAATGGTAGGTAATGTAGAACATAAGGAAATGGTAGGTAATGTAGAACGTAAGGAAATGGTAGGTAATGTAGAACGTAAGGAAATAGTAGGTAATGTAGAACGTAAGGAAATGGTAGGTAATGTAGAACATAAGGAAATGGTAGGTAATGTAGAACATAAGGAAATAGTAGGTAATGTAGAACGTAAGGAAATGGTAGGTAATGTAGAACATAAGGAAATGGTAGGTAATGTAGAACATAAGGAAATAGTAGGTAATGTAGAACGTAAGGAAATGGTAGGTAATGTAGAACATAAGGAAATAGTAGGTAATGTAGAACATAAGGATATAGTAGGTAATGTAGAACGTAAGGAAATGGTAGGTAATGTAGAACATAAGGAAATAGTAGGTAATGTGGAATGTAAGGAAATGGTAGGTAATGTAGAACATAAGGAAATAGTAGGTAATGTAAAATGTAAGGAAATAGTAGGTGATGTAGAACGTAAGGAAATAGTAGGTAATGTAAAACGTAAGGAAATAGTAGGTAATGTAAAACATAAGGAAACAGTAGGTAATGTAGAACGTAAGGAAATAGTAGGTAATGTAGAATGTAAGGAAATAGTAGGTAATGTAAAACGTAAGGAAATAGTAGGTAATGTAGAACGTAAGGAAATAGTAGGTAATGTAAAATGTAAGGAAATAGTAGGTAATGTAAAATGTAAGGAAATAGTAGGTAATGTAGAACGTAAGGAAATAGTAGGTAATGTAGAATGTAAGGAAATAGTAGGTAATGTAAAACGTAAGGAAATAGTAGGTAATGTACAACATAAGGAAATAGTAGGTAATGTAAAACATAAGGAAATAGTAGGTAATGTAAAATGTAAGGAAATAGTAGGTAATGTAAAACATAAGGAAACAGTAGGTAATGTAGAATGTAAGGAAATAGTAGGTGATGTAGAACGTAAGGAAATAGTAGGTAATGTAGAACATAAGGATATAGTAGGTAATGTAGAACGTAAGGAAATGGTAGGTAATGTAGAACATAAGGAAATAGTAGGTAATGTAGAACGTAAGGAAATGGTAGGTAATGTAGAACGTAAGGAAATAGTAGGTAATGTAGAACATAAGGATATAGTAGGTAATGTAGAACATAAGGAAACAGTAGGTAATGTAGAACATAAGGAAACAGTAGGTAATGTAGAACATAAGGAAATAGTAGGTAATGTAGAACATAAGGAAATAGTAGGTAATGTAGAACATAAGGATATAGTAGGTAATGTAGAACATAAGGAAATAGTAGGTAATGTAGAACATAAGGATATAGTAGGTAATGTACAACATAAGGAAATAGTAGGTAATGTAAAACATAAGGAAATAGTAGGTAATGTAAAATGTAAGGAAATAGTAGGTAATGTAAAACATAAGGAAACAGTAGGTAATGTAAAATGTAAGGAAATAGTAGGTGATGTAGAACGTAAGGAAATAGTAGGTAATGTAGAACATAAGGATATAGTAGGTAATGTAGAACGTAAGGAAATGGTAGGTAATGTAGAACATAAGGAAATAGTAGGCAATGTAGAACGTAAGGAAATAGTAGGTAATGTAGAACGTAAGGAAATAGTAGGTAATGTAGAACATAAGGATATAGTAGGTAATGTAGAACATAAGGAAACAGTAGGTAATGTAGAACATAAGGAAACAGTAGGTAATGTAGAACATAAGGAAACAGTAGGTAATGTAGAACATAAGGAAACAGTAGGTAATGTAGAACATAAGGATATAGTAGGTAATGTAGAACATAAGGAAATAGTAGGTAATAATAAGTCTAAGGAGAAGGAAGTGAGAGAAATAAGGGAGTAGAGAGATTTTCTAGGCACAGGGACATAACTATTAATTTTTTTAAGTGAGTTTTCAACATGTTCACAGTTTTGGGGGTAATTTGCTTAATTTCTGAGGTTCTGTGGGATAGTGTTTCATAATTTTCTAACATAAACACTATAAAGGGACTCACCATATTGGTTATATGTTACGTAATCTTGTTAACTGCAGTAGGTTCTGAGATTGTTGTGCATGTTTCTGTTAGAAGAGTATTTAGATACTAAGGTAGACAGAGCATGGCAGGTGTTTGTAGTATTTATGTATGGTTTCAAGCTGGGTCACAGTGAGTGGGTTATGGAGTGCCAGCCAAACGATGCTTCACAGAGATGTGTAGTGCTGGCTTAATATACTAATATTGGCTGCAAATTTGGTAAGTTGGTTGCAGGTGATTTTTAGTTTATGAAGATGAGTCTTGGAGATGTTTATTAGCCGTTGTAGGTGATTTTTAGTCTATGAAGATGAGTCTTGGAGATGTTTATTAGAGAAGAGCAGAAGTAAGTGGCTCAGTTAAATAAGGCTTAGATTTATAAAACAGAGTTCCAGTTTGTTGGCTGCGGAAATGACTTAATCAATATGTTTATCAAAAAATAGTTTATGGTCAAAACTTAGTGCTAGAAGTTTGGCCAGGGTGACTTACTCAAGGATGGTATTGTTCTATTGTTTTGTGATATAACTGATAGCAGAAGCTTTGTTTCATATGCATTCCTTGGATTTTTGGAGTCATTCTTCAGTTATGTTGGAGCTAGTTTGGCAAGTTGCAGCGTGTTTAGTAAATCTGATGAGCACATTATTGTGGTGTCATTAGCATATTGGATTATTGATGCAGGAGGGTGATGTTGTATAGTATATTAACAAAAATTGATAATAAGATGGGTCCTAGGATGTATCCTTGTAGGACACCTATCTTAATGAGGAGAAAATCTGAGAGTGTTTGTGGCCAGTGAACAGCCTGAGTATAATTTAACAGATAATTCTTAAACCACAGTAGTTTGTTGGAAGTGAGATCCAATCCTGTAAGACATTGGAGAACAAGTGGGTATAAAGGTATCAAAAACCTTAGATAGGTCTAAACACATGGCTAAAAGTGTAGTTTCCACTTTTTTTACTTTAATGGACGCTATTTACAAAGGCTAATAAGGCAGTTTCTGTACTATATCCTAGACAAAAAAATATTACGAGGGTGACAGAAGGATGCTTGTAGTAACATGACACAGTAATTCTTTTTGTACTCAATTTTCTAGTATTTTGGTTAAAGGTGACACGATAGGAATAGGTCTAAAGTTGGAGATGTTATTACGGGTTCCACCTTTGTGAACTGGTGTTGTATAAAATGTTTCCAGAAACTAGAAACCTATAGGTCAGTTATGAATCTGTTAATGAATATGGTAATAGGAAAGGCCATAGCTTCACAGGCCATTTGAAATACTCAAGAAGAAGGACATCAAGTGCCAAGGAAGTGGACTTTGGTTTTTGCAGCAGTCTTTTTATAGCAGCTACAATGACTGGAAGCAAATCAAAAGAGTCACACTGTCATTGAAAAAAGGAATCGGAAATACTTTTATGTCATCCTTAGTTGAATCATAAGAGTTGTTATCATTCTTTAAAACAGACACGACTGCTGTCCTGGTTTCTTCTCATTTCTGTCACTATACAGTTTAACTTCTTTATTGGATATTTTGAGTCAATAAACAAGCTAGTTAAAAATCTATTTTTTGTCAAAATCCTTATTACCAATAATCACAGAGGCTGTAATAAACTGTCCTATAGAAGGTTATTTGTAGGATTATGGGTAAGTATAAAGTAAGTAATGAGCTGACCATT
This sequence comes from Protopterus annectens, assembly GCF_019279795.1. NCBI lineage: Eukaryota > Metazoa > Chordata > Ceratodontiformes > Protopteridae > Protopterus > Protopterus annectens. The sequence continues at coordinate 29,219,231 of NC_056747.1, forward strand.
AAAGGTGCAAGATGGGTAAGTATAGAGTCAGTAATGAACTGATCTTTAAAGGTGCAAGATGGGTAAGTATAGAGTCAGTAATGAACTGATCTTTAAAGGTGCAAGTAATATTGGAATCAGTTTAATTTGAGTGAGGGGTAGGTGTGGATTTTCCTCTGGTTTAAGTAGTTTGTTTTTACAAGACCAATAATGTTTATGATTAGTTTGGGTGTGGTAAAGAAGCTGATGTTAATAGGACTGCTTTGGTGATTTGATTAAACTTTTGATATAGTTTAATATACATACTTTGATAAACTTTTGAATAATTTCTAGTTATTTATCATTCTCTTACTTCCACCACACTGTCATTGAAAAAAGGAATCAGAAATACTTTTATGTCATCCTTAGTTGAATCATAAGAGTTGTTATCATTCTTTAAAACAGACACGACTGCTGTCCTGGTTTCTTCTCATTTCTGTCACTATACAGTTTAACTTCTTTATTGGATATTTTGAGTCAATAAACAAGCTAGTTAAAAATCTATTTCTTTGTCAAAATCCTTATTACCAATAATCACAGAGGCTGTAATAAACTGTCCTATACAACATTTAATTTCTAGTCTACAGTTTGTTAACTTCTGAAATGCGGGTAAAATAACATGGGAAGAATTTAAAGGAATGGCTATAAAATACTTATTAGCCAGCAAATTAATTACAAGAAGCCAAAAAAACTATCTTACTATCAGAAACATTGGAAAACACTTTTAGAAACCCTAGGACAAAATTGATTTATGACCAAGGGACTTCACCATCAATATTACTTTACATAATTAAGGGAAACTTAAGGCAATTATTATAGAAATATCCACAATAACAGTGTACAGGTCATATCAAACACATATAAGATGAACATTAAGGTGACATTAATGTATATATCGTACATAGTTAGTACAAGACAGAATGATTAGATAGACTAGAATATCTGGTTGCAATGTTTTAAGGTCACATTTTCAATATGTTGTATACTATCTTTATGTAAATGTCTGTTTTAAGCTCATTGAGAGCAGCTTGATTAGTAGACAAGTCTGTATAATTGTTACCCTAACATTGATGATTTATATTATGTATATCGTATTTGGACAACTGAAACTTGATATTCCAAGTAGCTTGTATGTATATTTTCTGTGTCATTCTTTTCTTGTATTTAAATAGAAGTGAAATGCAATAAAAATTATATTTGAAAAAAAAAAACTTCGGAAATGCGGGTAATTATTAACATAAGTATTTTTCCACTGTAACTTACTTTCTAAACTATTATTCATAGGTTCATAGGTGTGTGCTAGGCTATTGGCCCTGGAGCCTTTACAAGCCTAGCCCATAGACGTGTCCTGGCCTGACGTTAGTTCCCAGTGCCTCTATCAAGTAGAGCCACTGATATGATCCCTGGGGTGAACTTTCTATTTCCCATCCATTCATCAAGATTTCTCTTAAAGAGGGCCAGTGAGGTGCTCTGCTTGACATGTATGAAAGTCTATTCCATAGCATGGGCAGTCTCTGGGTTATGAACCAGTCCCCCCAGCACATTCTGTTGTTTGTGGTAATGAGGTTGAGGTCTCTGGAGCGTGTGGGTGCGGAGGGATTGGGATTTCTTTAGATGTAGCATTTCTAACAGGACTGGGTCAGACATGGCTTTGTAAGTCAAGCAGAGATCGCCTCTAAGTAAGCAATATGAGACAGAGAATAGCTGGAGTCTTTTGAGTCTGTCCATGTAGGACATGTGTTTAATGCCTAGGATCCTCTTCATTAGGTACTTCTGTGTCCTCTCCAGTTGTTGCAGGTGTCTAGTGAGGTACATGCCGAATGGGGCATTGTACTCAATGATTGGTTTAATGAGGGAAGAGTAGAGAGAGACAATGACCTCTTTCATCCTGGATGCAAAACCCTTGGTAATGATATGTGCCACACAGAAGGACTTTCTAACCAGAGTGGCAATGCGGTTGTCAAAGGAGAGGTTGCTGTCAACCTGCATCCTCAGATCTCTTATAACACCTTCAGAGTTCAGTGGGCTCCCATCAATGTGGTAATTAGTGGGAACTGAGTTTTTACTAAAGGGGATGACAATGCATTTTTTGGCGTTAAGCTTAAGACCATGGTTTCAACACCAGTCATTGGTCTCAGTGAGGACTTTCTGTAGGATGTCTGCATCACTTGGGGAGTTAATAATGGCTCCCAGTTTGCAGTCATCTGTGAACTTCATGAGCCAGAGTCCCTCTGTGTTGATGTGGACTTCTGAGAGGTAGATAGCAAACAGGAGAGGACCCAGGACCGATACCTGTGGAACTCCACTCATGAGCGCTTGGCAGTCTGACTTGGAGTACGCTATGTTCACACTGTGTGTTCTATCTGTGAGACAATTTGCAACCCACCTAGTGATATAGGGGTTAATGCCTAGTTTGGTGAGTTTATCAATAATTCCCGAGTGAGGAATGGTATCAAAAAAAAAAAAGTGTCCAAAATATTAACATTCATCCCAAAGCCACTGATTACAAATTTTAAAAAAAAGCATATTACTCTTATTCAAATCTTTAAAAATGGAATGCAAGATATCTAAATAAAAAAAACATGTGCCTTGTGATTCATGAACAATTGTGAAGGCATTCTCGCAAAGCCAACATGATGTTTACGTGTTAAAGTGATGAGAAGCAGCACTAATCGTATATGCATGCTTCTCATCGCAATAACACAAATATAAGCACATTTCATGGACACTAAACTGAGCAGCACAATCACAAACAGTAAACAAACAGGCTTGTCTGCAGGCAAACCTGTTAAAACGTGTTACATAAGGCAAATAGTGCAAGCTATACCCAGGCAGGGAAAGTTTACACAGTGGACTGTGCACATAAATCAAACACATGATACAGTAATAAGTAAGACGAATGTGAAATGGCAAGGGGTACTGCAATACATGGCTCACCAGACAGGAAAACTGTACTGACGACAATGTGCACAGAAATCACACAGATGTATACAGGAAGATGCAAGGAGGGAGGCTAAATGTTCAAATTCTAATACAATAATTGATATAAAGATGCTTATGTCACAAAGACAACTTTGCAATAATAAAACTTTGCAATATGTAGGTCAGAATAAATACTGGTGCTCACAATTCCTAAACAAAATGTAAGTAAATAAAAACAGATATGATAGTATACAAAATCACTTTGTAACAGAGGGGAATTACATGACGTATGAATATCAATGACATGCTGAGCTGCGATGGGAGTTTGCAAGGACAGTACATACATAACGGGATATCGGCAGAGTGTGCATTACATCCATATAACATGCGGAAAATAGAAATGGCTCAGAAGCCACAATTTCCTTTTGCAAGAAACAAGCCCATGCTATCAATGTCAAAACTGATCTATGTATTAACACAGAAATAGACCAAACACATGTATAAGGAGGATTTCCCCTTAAAGGGAATTATGCACCTCAATACTATAATAGTTATGCATCACACATGTAGGTGTGTCTGTGTTACAAATATGGGGGAAGAGTGTGACATACTTAACATCCTTGAGTAAAGCATCCCTGCCTTTCACAGTTATTGTGCTGACAGATAACAATAGATACAAACTCCACACCATGATGCAATGTTTTCCACAAAGCTGTGCATTGTTGACATCTGTCACAGGTGGTAGGAATGGGTATTGTGACAAATTAATATGTGAATTAAGAAAGGATTCCTGAGAATCAATGTCATATCAGCATGGCAGAATGATGTCAATTAACTGAGTATGAGCATGTGATCAATTCTTCATTAATGTTCCTTGGTCAAGCATGGCTTCTTTGTATGTCTGCACACGTACCACCCATGAACTGGAGCACACACATGTACACCATAGTACTCAGTGCAAGTGCCAACATGGCACTCTCACCATTACATTTGCAGAACAAAATGTGTACTTTCAGGAAATTCAAAGACAGAGTCACGTGTTTAATATATCAAGGGATAGCAATGATGTGATGTAATGGTTGTTTTGTGACATCAGCACATTCACAGAAAATGAATCCCTATGCTATGAACATCAAAATGTACAACTCCATCAAATAACAAGACAGCTATTAATCACATTTGTCACAGCTGCTGAGCTCCACTTGTGTGAAGTAATTAAATCAACTGTAGTTTATTTGCCCATAATTTCTATCTGCTAAAATTGATAGAGGATGCCTTTATCACTCTATATGTACAATGTACTGGTGGGGAAATGTCTTTCCAGGAGAACAGTCAAGGACACAAATGCTTACAGTCATGCAGTGCTGCTTTGGAACAGTTACTTAAGTGTCGAGAAAATCCACACCATAATGGGATCAATGAATGTGCCACGGTATAAGTGCATCGTCAACTGTCATATGTGTGGTTGTGTGTCCCTGTCACATTTCTTAACTGTCCAGATTTTCGGAGAATGTCTAGATTTTCATATTTTCTGTCTGTTCCTCATAAAATTCAGGATGTTCTGGCAAATCACTGAGAGATGAAGTCAATAAATAATGACATATATTTGAGTTTCAGACCTCATATCCTTCAGAAAATGCATGCTAACCCAAATGCTCTTATTCTAGAAACTTTGTAAGTTTATAACAGCAATCTTTTTTAATCTGTCCCTATTTTTAGGCCTTTGCTCCCTATTATTTTATATTTTGTCCATATTTCTTGCATTAAGGGGTTGAGAGGTATGGTCCCAATAATTACTTAGAGATAAGTTTGCTGTATGTCAGACAGCATTGCCTGATGCTGGATGTAATCAAACACACCTGTAGCCCTGCTGCTGTTAGTGACAGAACAACAATTATGTCCATGCATCCCATATTGGAACACATGCCTTACTTAGCCAACAACATATGTTACATTGTCTCATGTCCTCAGTCTTGAAGAGGTGTTTCACTACAACTGTGATGAGATGACAATCTAGTTAAATGACCGCATCAGACTTCAGTAAAGCCTTTCAAAGGAAATGAAGAATAAACTCTTGTAACAAGGAAGCAGCATCTACACCTGAACATAAAACATGTGGGTGACAACACTGTTAACAATATGTACACTGACTGTAAGCAGGGATGTCAGGATTTGAAATATATAGCTAACATCACAGGCTAATGATGATTTGCTGAAATGCAAGCACAACTACAGATTGATTTGACAACTGTGACAATGCACATTTCAATGGATGACAAAACCACTGTGTATTACCTTCATGTTTTCACTAGAAAGTGGTTGCACAACAGAAGCATACTGTATATCTATACCTCATATATGTATATGCATCCTGTTCTGCACAGTAAGATGAAACACACACACACACACACACACACACACACACACACACACACACACACACACACACACACACACACACATACAGTCAGGAGAGTCTCACTGCTGTATCCGAACTCCCTACCTATTGATTGACACAATCTACACACAAGTCTATTACATGCACACACCACAGGAGAGGTCTGACTTTAGTGGTGTGAGAGTGATTTATTGAAATGAAGACCTCATCAGTATGTTGCAAATGTTTTGCATTTGTGGACAGAGTGAAAATGGGATGTGGTATTGATCTGACCATGTAAATTTTTCTCATGAGTGGGAGTCAAATGTGCACACCTGCTGAATTAATCCTCCACTGATGCAATGGACCCAACATCACACACACAAGTTAATTGTTGTAAGATTGGAACCCTCTACCTATCTGGCTATATAGTCTAGACGCCAAAGTACTTAACACAAGTGACACCACAGAAGTCAGACTTTGGCAGTGTGAGAATGCACTTTATAGAGAATGACATCAGCCTTGTGTTGATGAGAAGACAATGTTGGCATAAGGGTCTGACATTGATGTGGACTCACCCTGCAGTGTAAAATCTATCCCAGGCTACTATTTTAAGGCCAGCTATAATTACGGTTATATTTTTGCAACTCCATACACACACACACACACACACACACACACACACACACACACACACACACACACTGACTGCCATGAGATTAGAACCCCTACCTATCTAAATAATCAAAAGGTTCTTCATTGCCAGACGTTGCTCAACTGCTGAGACTACAACTGATTAAACAGAAGGGGCTTAAAGAAATACATAGGTAACGCATTCACAGGAAAGACACTTATTAAAACAGGTAGTATGAGCCTCATCTAATGCTGGATATGGGTCTATGTTTTCTCATTGAAGGTTCACTTCCACAAACCTCCGATGATCAAGCACTAGACAGCGAACGTTTATTCATCGAACATTCACTTCAGCAAATGAGCGAGACAGGGAAAATAACTAGCTGGCCAACATTTCCCTATCACACACACACACACCACAGCATTTCAAACCCACCCAGGTAGGGGACTATGCCTCCAACACCCCATAATGTGGGGGGGGGCTTCACCTCACACCTCCCCTAATCATATATACCAACTCTGAGACTGCACTCCAGTGGAGAAATGGGCATAGACATAGTTTGCCAAAGTCATGAAATTTGGGAAGTTTGCCCTTTTCCCCACTGTAGTGCAATCTCAGAGTTGGTATATATAGTTGGGAGAGTGTGGGGGCCACAATACTGCAGCATGTGTAACAGGGAAATGTTCGCCAACTAGTTTGATGGGTAGTGATCGATCATCAGAGGTTCGCAGAAGTGAACCTTTGATGAGTTAACATAGACCCACTGGATATGCACCATTGTCAAGAAGAAAAATTAAAAGTCTACAGACTTGGACATTATCTCTAGAACTCACCAATGAAATCCTACTTCACACTTCACACATGTCAAAATCACACCTTTGAAAGTACAGTGATACCCGATGCAGCCATTGGAAGATGTAAATGTTATTCTTCAGCAAAGCAATAGCAGACAGAAAATGTCATAATGTTACATTTATATCAGACGAATGAATAGCCAACAGTACAAAGGGTGAGAGAGGAGGGGTGAAAACAGACAAAGATATAGAGACATACATGAAAGGGCGGTGTTATGGGTCATTAATGTGCATCTTTATAGTGTATCAGTATTAATCAGTCAGTGATGGCTGTGGTGGTGAAGATGCTGCAAGACAGCCAAAACTGATGCTGGCATAGAGCAAGGGCAGTTTAATAATTTGTCTTTATGGACACGGGTGTGTTTACAAGGGCATTTGTGAAACAGTATTCAAAATCTGTTCATGAAAGCATGTTATTGGATAAAAAAATAAGATGTATGTCATTAAACATATCACATAAGTATAACTTCATGCAAGAAATAATGTGACATTTATCTGGACTTCAACCCTTGATGCTATGGTTAAAAAGAAATCTTCAGGCTAGTGATTTATTTGTGCACTCAACAGAGGATGTTGCACTTTGTTATGTCCAATTGTCAAAGAACTGTTTGAGTAACTGTTGCAAAGTATTGCTTTGATTCTGCCTTTACTCTGCATTCTGATAGCGCAGCATGTTTAAGCAACTTTGCACTCGGAAAACTGGACTGCTGCAGATGATGGCAACAGCTGTCTGGGTTTTCCCATTGGATATGAACAGCCATTCACTGTCCTTTGGCATAGGTGAGCAATGCCAACCTCAGCGCAAATGCTTAGACAAAATAAGTGAAAGCTTTCTTATGGGCAATTTCTATCTATCTGCGCTGTGTGTGATTCCATTTTTGACTAGATTAAACATGTCAAAAAGAGGTTAATAGGAAAGCAGTGAAATTAACCCATCTGAACTAAATAAGGGCCATGCTGCTAAATGCTAGGTGCTTAAACAAAAAAAAACACACTCCCTAGAAGCACTTCTATCACTAGAAGATGTAGATGTCTGTACAGTCACAGAAACCTGGTTCAAGGCCTCAGAGAGTACCCCAGACTTGCAAGGCTATAATGCCTGTCATACCTTTAGACCACAAAATGAAAGTGTGAAAACCAAAGGAGGTAGTGTTTATTCTACATAAGAGATAAATGCGCCTCCTGTGTAGTTAGACTGAACAACTCCGTGGAGTTCCTCTAGGTCCAGGTTACTGTGGTTAAGACCCCCATTTGAGTCATACTCAGTCATAAATTCCCCTCCATGGGTCATGATGCCCATGAAGCCTACTTGACCAAACTGGAGACAATCCAAATTTTACTGAACACACTGGTTATGGAGGATTTCAATTATCCCACCATCAACTGGAACGCCTACATTAGCCCTCACTCGCCAGCACAAAAGTTCCTTGACTTTGTTAATTCAAATGCCCTGGAACAAATTGTCCTTCCCCCGATGAGGAAAACAAATATTCTCAATTTGGTCTTTACCAACATGTCAGACAGATGCACTGCACCAACTGTCGGACCCTCGTTAGTTAAAAGTGACCACAAATTAGTCACCTTTCAGCTGGCACTACCACCAGAACTCACAAAGGGTATAATCAGAATAAAAAACTTCACCAAGGCAAACTATAGCCTCCTAGGTGAAGGTATAAATGCAATCCAAGCCCCACCATAAGATGGAGGTGGTAACTATGCCAAAGCTTACACTAAAGCCCTGTACAATCACTTGCATAAGTGTATAAACTTGACTGTACCAGAAAGAATCAAAGCCAGAGCCCCCCCAAGTACAAACAAGCTGCCATGCTGGATAGTCAGCATCACAAACTTTACAATAAATGCAAAATGTTGCTTCCAAGAAAACAAAGGCAAGGTCCCAACAATGGAAAAGCACCCTCCTCAGCCTCAACAGGCAAATAAGATAACTTGTCAAATCCTACAAGGGTCCTTTGAGAGAAACTTAGCAAGTACAGCCAAGGATACAAATAAGGCCTTTTACAGCTACATACATAACATAAAGGGTAGGACCCAAGCATGTACAGAACTGGTGGCCAACAGTATCACACACACTGATCCCAAGGAGATAGCAAACCTGCTAATGGATGAGTCTGGTGAAAATTCACTCCCTTATCCCCTCCTAACTTACAACAAACCTTCCCCCAAACTTCCCTCCACCCTACATATCTGAAAAGCAGGTCATCAAAGCCTTGTCCTCTGTGGGACCATAAAATATTGCAGGCTGTCTTCTAAACAGGCTAAAACATGAACTAGCATCACCACAAAGTACCCTTTTCAGTCATAGCCTAACCACAGGCTTTGTTCCTGTGGAATGCAGAACAGCAACAGTTATTCCCCTCCACAAAGGTGGCCTAGCAACAGACCCAGGGAATTACAGACCCATAAGCTTGACCAGCCTCATCTGTAAGGCTATGGAATGGATCATTATGGACCTCATAAATAAAGACATAGGTAACCTCCAAACCCTGGATCTTACCCAATCTGGCTTCATGAAGGGCAAATCCTGCCTGTTAAATCTGGTGTATTTCTTTGAAAATGTGACCAAAGCCACTGATGAGGGCAAATCTGTTCACACAGCATACCTTGACCTGGCAAAGGCTTTTGACACAATCCCACATTCAGGCATTACTGATAAACTTAGAAAACTGAATGTAAACCCCTTCGCTGTAAGATGGGTTGCTAACTGGCTCACAAACCAGACACACACTATCAAAGTGGGTGATTCCATATCAGTCAGCTGACCTTTTACCAGTGGTGTGCCACAGGTGTCAGTGCTGGACCCCCTACTCCTTGGCATATACTTCTCAGAAGTTCAGGTCAAAGCTAAGGGGTTGTGGCTGACCAAGTTTGCAGACGACTGCAAACTAGGTGCAATCAGTGAATCCCCAAATGATGTCAGTATACTCCAGGAGGGTCTTACGCAGAACAATAACTGGTGTATTAGTCATGGTCTCAAACTGAATACAAAAAATGCATCACCCTTTGGCACAAACAATGTCCCCTCACACTATCAAAGCAACAGAAAGACCTTGAGTATCCATGAAGTCGTAAGGGACCTGGGATCACAAGTTAACTGCAACCTTAACTTCAGCCACCATGTGTCTACTATAGTAAGGAAAGCTTTCTATGTAGCACACTTGATTAGTAAAGGCATTGCCTTCCGAGCAAAAGATGTTAGAACCCCCCCTATGCTCAGCACTTATCCACCCCATAATTGAGTATAATGCCCAGTTTGGCAGGTACTGTACTAAGCACCTGCAGCAATTAGAAAGACCTCAGAGGTTTCTAACAAAGAAGATCAAGGGGCTCCAGCATGTGCCTTACGGAGACCATCTAAAGTCCCTGTTACTATGCTCCATATCATATAGACTTCTTAGGGGACACTTATGCCTAGCCTACAAAGTAATTCAAGACCCAAACCTAATGAACTTGCTGCATATCTATAAATTAAACGCGACTAGAGCTACCCATTCCAGGGACCTAAAATGGCTTGTGACTTAAATAGGACATGCTGGAGGAACAGATTTATCTCCCAGAAACTGCCACATCTTTGGAACAGGCTACCAATTTTTGTGACACAGAGCATCTCTATGACACTGCTCAGGAGGAATCTGGACGAGTGGATGAGGCACTGTAAATTCTTACCAGGGATCGAGCCCAGAACCATCCTGGGCATAGGCAGTCATCACTAAATGCAATCTTGGGTATTGACTAACATTTCTATGGTATTACATTGGGGTGAAATGGTTAGGCTTAAAATTACCTCCAGGTCAATAGCCTATTAATCTCCTATGATCCTGTGATCCTACGTGAAGGGATAAGTAGAGGGGAGGACGCAGGGGAAAGAAATGAGAAATTTGCAGGGAGGTAGTCGAAAAGAGAACCATAGCTATGTACTTCTTCACAACATAAACATAGACGTGTAGACACAATTTGATGATTTTGGACTGACACCACACCAAGGGTAGGTGACAACCACAGAATAATGTTGCACAGCCAATCTGAATCAAGAGCACCAAGAGGACACGTAGGGGAAGTGGACAGCTATGTATGTGGCATTATTTTTTTGTGGAGCAGATGCTCTTTTTTTTACATTTTTTTTTTCTCTCAAAGAGAGAGAAATGCTTAGGAATACAAGTGTCAGGTAAAAAGGCTAGGTAAGGAAACAGGTACAGACTTACGGGACAGACAAGGATGGTAATGAACATAAAAGACTGGGGGACACCATAATTGAGGACAGGTCAGGTCATTGGAAGCACACTCACACCACGCTTGTGAATAGTGAGATTCTAGTTCTCACCATCAGAAATGTCATCACTGGCTCTTGTCTCACTTTCTTGTATCACTGCTCAATGTGGCATCATCTTGACTATGTGATGCACCTTTTTGACATGGCTGATTCAGGCACTGACCCCCCCCCCTTCCATAATACTTTTCAGCAGCTCTGTCAGCTCTTGTCAGGTGATAAAATCACCACCTCCACTAGTACTACTCCTGGAGGGTACCAGTGTACCAGCAGCTGGGGCAGAACTACCTGATGCAGATGGGGCAGTTAGGACAGGGGTTGTGGAGGCAGTGCTGACAGCTTGGGACCCTGAATTGCTGGGTGTTGATGCTGCAACCTGTGGAGGGAAGGTGGCCAATCTACAGTGATCAGTCTACCTCTCTGTGCTGCATATCAGGTTTTGTAAGCAGTAATGTATGACAACAGAACATTTTTAAGACAAAAAAATTGAGAGAGAAGTTGTGGGGCGAGACAAAAATTAGATCCATGGCATATCACACAACTATATAATTTCACACAATGAATGGTTATGACTATCCAGTCTATACCCTTTTGCCACATGCAGATATGATGGGAAGGTCTTAGTACCATTAATCAATGGTGCTGCTATGATACCATAAATACCATTATTTATTATGGTGTTGCCATATTGCATACAATTCCAGTAGTTCTTAGACTTATATTAAGACCTGATGCATGCCTACACCATGCCTCTCTGAGGCAAGTTAACCTCTCTTGATGTGGCTTAAGGTTTGCTGTAATGTCTTCCATAGCTGTACAGAACATAAGAAGACAAGAAGAGACATGAAAGCATATTGAATAACAGTCTTGCCTAGGTACTGTATTCTATATCATTTGATACAGATAGGTCAGTATACTTATACAACTGTGGGATGTCAGCAGGTCTGAACTCATCCTCTCATTGGCTAAGGAGGTCCTTCTTGTACAGTTTGAGATCACTATAGTGGTGACAACAGTTTTGTCTGGTGCACGGGATGCCAGTAGCACTGGAGGCAGCCTTGGCTACTCTCTTCCAAGCATCCGTCTTATGCTGAGACCCAGTGTTTTCTCCCTGCAGTAGCCTATGGCTGTAGCACTTCATGAGGAGTGCCACAAAAATCCTGGACACCTCCACACCTCATCTCTCTGGTCTAAATTTAGAACCATCATCTCCCACACTAGCCATGCATGCAGAAATAAAGCAGCAACTTTAAGGATGAATTGGCACCAAATACCAATATCGCATTTAATGGCTAGTGCGCAAACACACACAGCCATGCCAACTGCACTTGTGTGATAGCAAGCACAAATACGCACTTGTAAGCAAGGTGGAAAGTATTTATCCAACAGCATCAAAGGTGTGAGAGATGGCAGAGAGATTTGTCATGTGTGATTATGAACATATTCATATGTTTTCAGATGGTCAACACTGAAAGCCTCAGTGGCTTACCTTATCCTTGGTGTTTTGGCAGTTAAATAGGATGACTTGGCACATAATTTTATGGAATTACACAATGTAAAACATTAGTTGACCAATGTGGTGATCAAAACTGAGAAATGCATAATGCATACATTTCAAGCAATGTGATTATTTTTCAATGCTACAGGGGAACTCCCTTTCAGACATGTTTATTACAGACAAACTGCTTTCAGTATGGAAGGAAATATACTTCAGACAAACCTATGTGTGTGTGACTTTAAGAAGTCCTGTGAAATGAATGAATTCCCATAAAAGAGGCATTATTACTATTTGTAAATGTATGTCAGATGGATAGACTTTCATAAGCTGACTAATAATACAAATGGGGTATGATACATACATACTTCACTACACATACTGTCCTAAAGGCAGAGTTGGTACAAATGGGGATGATACATACATACTTCACTACACATACTGTCCTAAATGCAGAGTTGGTACAAATGAGGTATGATACATACATACTTCACTACACATACTGTCCTAAATGCCGAGTTGGGCTATGTGAGCAGAGAAGCTGGTTTTCAGTGTACTGCCCATCATAGATATGCAAGTGCATTTAAAATGCATTGTCATAATTATCCTGCTTAAACAATTATGCACACATTCAACTGCATTTCATAAGTAAATCATTTATGAGATATGCTATTTAAAAAGTTTATCTATCAAAGCATTAATGACATTTCTTGCAATAAACAAAATTATGATAGCTATTTGTAGGAAGTGTTACCTTCCTAATCAAAGTGTTGTTAAAATGGTATTCTGACAATACTTTAAAAGGAGTGCTGTCTGGATTTGAACCCTGGATAACCTGTATGACATTTCTAAAGACACTGCACATTTACATTGTGCTACACAGAAAGCTAGGTTAACAGGTGGATTTTTTCCACTAATTATTGTCCAGAGTGCCGATGGCTTTGAATCACCTCTAAGTCTGTTTGCCCTACAGAAGGCTACCCTAATAACATTTTCGCAGAGTGCCGATGGCTTTGAATCACCTCTAAGTCTGTTTGCCCTACAGAAGGCTACCCTAATAACATTTTTGCAGAGTGCCGATGGCTTTGAATCGGCTCTAAGTCTGTTTGCCCTACAGAAGGCTACCCTAATAACATTTTCGCAGAGTGCCGATGGCTTTGAATCAGCTCTAAGTCTGTTTGCCCTACAGAAGGCTACCCTAATAACATTTTCGCAGAGTGCCGATGGCTTTGAATCACCTCTAAGTCTGTTTGCCCTACAGAAGGCTACTCTAATAACATTTTCGCAGAGTGCCGATGGCTTTGAATCAGCTCTAAGTCTGTTTGCCCTACAGAAGGCTGCCCTAATAACATTTTCTCTTTTTCTTTCATTTCTTACTTTTTTCCTTAAGCAGGCAAGTTGGATTGCATGATGCTCAGCAGTAAGCAAGTGTACAAGACAAGAAACAATAATAAAAAGATTACAATAATAAAAAGATTACAATCATTGAAATGGTTCAGTTTCCTTCATCTGTGAGCTCTTCACTCTGCTAATAGAGCTGACATAACACAGACAAAATAATGTCTTTTTTCTTTCAGCTGCTCCCATTAGGGGTTGCAAAAGCAGATCACCTGTTTCCATTTCTTAAGGTCCTCTTCATCTTATTCTGTCACACCAACCACCTGCATGTTCTCTCTCACCACATCTATAAACCTTATCTTAGGCCTTCCTCTTACCTGGCAGCTCCATCCTTAGCATCCTTCTCTCAATATACCCAGCATCCCTCCTCAGCACATGTCCAAACCAATGCAATCTCACCTCTCTGGCTTTGTCTCCAAACCATCCAACCTGAGTTGACCCTCTATTATAATGATTCATAATCCTGTCCATCCTTGTCACACCCAATGCAAATTTTAACATCGTTAACTCTGCCAACTCCAGCTCTGACTCCTATCTTTTCATCAGTGCCACCGTCTCCAAGCCATATAACATAGCTGGTTTTGCTACCATCTTGTAGACCTTCCCTTTCACTCTTACTTGTACCCGTCTTTCACAAGTCACTCCTGACACTCTTCTCCACCTGCTTCATTCTGCCTGTACTCTCTTCTTCACCTCTCTTCCACACTCACCATTACTCTCAACTGTTGATCCAAAGTATTTAAACTCATCCACCTTCGACAACTCTATTCCCTGCATCCTCACCATTCCTCTGTCCTCCCTCTCATTCATAAACATATATTCTGTCTTAGTCCTGCTGATCTTCCATCCTCTCCTCTCCTCCCTAGAGCACACCTCCACCTCTGCAGGGTCTCCTCTATCTGTTTCCTACTCTCACCACAAATCACAATGTCATCCACAAACATCATAGTCCACGGGGCCTCCTATCTGATCTCGTCTATCAACCTGCCCATCACCATTGCAAATATGAAAGGGCTCAGAGTTGATCCTTGATGTAATCCCACCTCCACCTTGAATGCATCAGTCACTTCTACCTCTGACCTCACCACTGACAAACTGCCCTCATGCATATCCTGTACCACTCTTACATACTTCTCCGCCACTCCTGACTTCCTCATACAATACCACAACTTCTCTCTAGGCACCCTGTCATATGCTTTCTCTAAGTAGACAAAGACACAATGTAACTCCTTCTAATCTTCTCTATACTTCTCCATCAACACTCTCAGAGCAAACATCATGTCTGTAGTGCTCTTTCTAGCATGAAACCATACTGCTGATCACTAATCATCACCTCCCTTCTTAACCTAGCTTCCACTACTCTTTCCCATAACTTCATGCTGTGACTGGTCAGTTTTATTCCTCTGTAGTTACTGCAGCTCTACACCTCACCCTTATTCTTAAAAATTGGTACCAATACACGTCCAAGATTCCATTAAAAAATCTGGTTAAAAACTCCACTAACATAGTTTCATAGTATAGTACTAGGCTATCTGCCCTAGGACATTTATAAGCCTAGCCAAAGTGTATGTGGCTTTCGCCACCCCATGCAATGATACAAAAGTGTACAATTTAAATTAAATTTAGTTTACTGTGCCTCTATCTAGCAATGACACAGAGATGACCCCCGGGGTAAATCTACGATCACCCATCCATTCATCCAGATTTCTCTTGAAGAGAGTCAGTGAGGGGCTCTGCCTAACATGGACAGGTATCCTGTTCCAGAGTGCGGGAAGCCTCTGGGTTATGAATCTGTCCCTCCAGCATATCCTATTCATATTTGTGCTGAGGTTTAGATCTTTAGCTCTCGTGGCTCTGATGGATTTGGATTTTTTGAGGTGGAGCATGTCCATTAATTCTGAATTGGACATGGCCTTGTACGTAAGGCACAGATCACCTCTGAGCAGGTGGTATGCTACTGAATAGAGCTGGAGTTTTTTCAGTCTGGCTGCATATGACATATGCTGGAGACCCTTGATCCTCTTGGTAAGGTACTTTTGGGGTCTCTCCAGCTGCTGCAGGTGCCGGGTGAAGTACATACCAAATGGGGCATTGTACTCAATCATAGGCCTGATAATGGAGGAATATAATGGTACAATGACATCCTTTGATCTGGATATGAATCCCTTCATGATAAGGTGGGCAAGGTAGAAGGTCTTTCTAACCACTTTGGCGATGTGGATGTCAAATGAGAGGTCACTGTCAGCTTGGGTCCCCAGGTCTCTGATTACTTTTTCCGTACTTAATGGATTACCACCTATGTGGTAATTTGTGGGTACTTTGTTTTTTCCAAAGGGGATGACTATACATTTTTTGGCATTTAGTTTAATGCCATGACTCTGGCACCAGTCATCTGTTTCTGTGAGGCCCTTCTGGAGGATGCATGTGTCAGCTGGGGTGTCGACTATGGTACCTAGTTTGCAGTCGTCTGCGAACTTTGTCAGCCACAATCCCCCCTATTTTTGCCTGCATATCTGAGAAATAAATGCTGAACAAGAGGGGTCCCAAGACAGAGCCCTGTGGGACTCCACTTGTGACTGGCTTAGAGTCTGACATAGCTCCAGCTATTCTGACTTTGTGGGTTCTGTCCTTTAGCCAGTTTGCAATCCATCTTGTGACAAACAGGTTTACATTTAAGCTGTTGAGCTTGTCTATGATGCCTGAGTGGGGTATTGTGTTGAAGGCTTTTCCCAGATCCAGGTAGGCTGTATGAACTGCTTTGCCTTCATCAATGGCTCTAGTGACTGTTTCAAAAAAGTCCACCAGGTTTAAAAGACAGGATCTACCTTTTACAAAGTCGAATTGGGTAGGGTCAATTGTCTGTAGGTCCCCGATGTCTTTGTTTATGAGTTCCACAATGATCCTTTCCATAGCTTTGCAGACCAGGCTGGTCAAGCTTATGAGGTGGTAGCTTCCAGGGTCTGTAGAGATGCCACCTTTGTGGAGTGGGACCACTGTAGCTGTACGCCAGTGTTCAGGGACGTATCCTGTAGCAAGGCTAAGATTAAACAGCGTTCTTATGTGCGGGTTTAGCTCCTCTAGGAGTTCACGTAGCACGCAACCCGGGACACCGTCAGGTCCCATGGATGCTGTATTTTTAGCTTTGCTGAGGGCAGCTCTCACCTGGACATCTGAGATTTCAGGGAGGTTGCATTCATCTGAGATATTTATTTCGTCTTTTGGGGGAGAGGGAGGGGAGAAATTTGCAGTGAACCTGTCTGCCAGTATGTTGGCAATATCTGTGGGTTCAGTGTATTTTTTGCCATTATAAACTAACTCTGTGCATATCTGAGGGTTTCTGCCCAGGTTTCTAACATAACTGAAGAAGGCCTTGTGATTATTTTTAGTGTCCTTAGCGATTTGTCTCTCAAAGTTGGCCTTTGATGATTTTATTAGCGAACGTAGTTTTTTGCTAGTGCTGATCAGGGATGCCTTCCCTTTATGGGATTTTGCTCTGTCTTGCAGTAGCTTCCTTCTCTTGTTATAAAGTTTGTTTATGGCTGGGATCCACCAGATAGGATGCCTGCCTTTGGTGGAAAGGGTCTTGGTTTTATTTGGGATTGCATGATCCATGCATTCTTGGAGATGCCCGTAGAAAGCATTTGTGAAGGATTCAGCCGTGTGGGATGTGGTTTCCACTGGCCCAGGGGGCTTGAAGTATACCATTTCAGTCCTAAGGAGTGTAAAGTCAGCTTTTGAGAAGTTTCTCACTGTGGTCTTTTGTGCTGGGGGTGGAAGTGGGATATGAATATCTAGGGATATTAGTTTATGGTTTGATCTCACTAGTGAGGGGTATATTTCCGGTGTTGAGCATTTTGTCCCCATGTTTGTGATGATCAGGTCAAGTATATTATTTCCCCTTGTGGGGGAGGTGACTAGTTGTTCCATCGCATTTGAGTTGATGAATTCCAGGAACCTTTCGGCTAGGGTGCTGGGGCTTGAGTAATGCACCCAGTCTATGTTTGGGTAGTTGAAGTCTCCCAATATGATGGTATTTGGTGAGACATTCATATCCTCCAGTGTCTTCAGGAAGGCTGAATGGAGTTCCTGAGATTGGGAGGGTGGTCTGTAGCATGCTACAAGTTGTATAGCAGTTTTGCCTACGGTTAGTTGCACATGGAAGGTCTCCGATGCTTCGTGCATTGCCACTAACCTGGAGGTGTGGGTGTCTTTAATGAATATGGACACTCCCCATCCTTTTGTGGTTCGGCCCAGGTTTTGGGGCCAAAATGCATGATACGAGGTATAACCTGGTAGGGCTGGGGTGCTCTCAGGAGCCTTGAACCAGGTTTCAGTTACTCCACAGACATCGATGCTCTCCATACTGAGGATTGCTTCGAGAGCCTGCATCTTGAGGTTTAGACTTCTGGCGTTGAGCAGCATTACCCTTAGTTTTTTTTCCTTTATTGTTTTCTAAGGTGGTCTTGTCTTTTGAGCCTTGCCTAAAAAAGGCACTATGGGGGTGGCAAGAGCCTTAGCCAATATCTGGAAGCCCAGTGGTGACAGGTGCAAGCCATCCCTTGCGAAGCAGCGTGGCTTGTCCAGCATGTCATCCCAAGCAGACAGACATTGGATCCCCCTAGAATGACACCAGTAATTGAGCCAATTATTAAAGCTGATCATCTTGTCTTTGTATTGTGGCATCATTCTTGGTGAGGGCAAGATGCTGCTAAGGGTCAGGGTCATACCGGCCTGGGCTACATAATCAGAGAGCTCCTCTATGTCTCTTTTCATGTAGTCCAAGGAGGTACGTCTCAGGTCATTCACGCCGGCATGGACAATGACGGAGTCATATTTGTACTTGCTTTGGAGTGACCTGAGTGCTTGTGTTATGTGGCGGATCCTAGCTCCTGATAGGCAGCTCACCGTTACCCTCTCTTTGTTCAGCCTGGTAAGCGGGACGTCAGTGTGTCTGACTATAGAGTCACTTATTACTAGTGTATCAGGCATGGTGTTTCGCCTTAAGGGCTGCGACTATCTATCCCAGCAGAGTGTAGCCTCCCTAACATCTCAGATGCCCAGGTCAGAGCCGCCCTCTCCAAAGCTAAAAACACAGCATCAATGGGACCGGACGGTGTCCTGGGCTGTGTGCTACATGAACTCCAAGAGGAACTAAACCCGCACATAAGGCTGCTGTTTAATCTTAGCCTTACTACAGGATATGTGCCCAAAGAGTGGCGTACAGCAACAGTGGTCCCACTCCACAAAGGCAGTGCTTCTACGGACCCTGGAAATTACCGCCCCATAAGCTTGACGAGCCTGCTCTGCAAAGCTATGGAAAGGATCATTATGGAACTCATAAACAAAGACATTGGGGACCTACAGACATTGGATCCTACCCAATTTGGCTTTGTCAAGGGCAGATCCTGCCTTTTGAACTTGGTCGACTTTTTTGAAACAGTCACTAAGGCCATTGATGAGGGTAAGGCAGTTCACACAGCCTACCTTGACCTTGCAAAAGCCTTCGACACAATACCCCACTCGGGCATCATAGACAAACTCACCAGCTTAAATGTAAACCCATATGTCACAAGATGGGTTGCAAACTGGCTCAAGGACAGAACCCACAAGGTCAGAATTGCTGGAGTCATGTCAGACTCTAAGCCAGTCACAAGCAGTGTCCCACAGGGCTCAGTCCTGGGATCCCTCTTGTTCGGCATTTATTTTTCCGAGGTGCAAGCAAACATAGGAGGATTGTGGCTGACAAAGTTTGCAGATGACTGCAAACTGGGTGCCATAATTGATACTCCAGCGGACACAAGCATCCTTCAGAGAGGCCTCATAGAAACGGATAATTGGTGCCAGAGCCATGGCCTTAAACTGAACGCCAAAAAATGTATAGTCATACCCTTTGGGAAAAACAAGGTACCCACAAATTACCACATAGGTGGTAATCCATTAAGTATGGAAGAGGTAATCAGGGACCTAGGGACCCAAGTTGACAGTAACCTCTCATTTGACACTCACATTGCCAAAGTGGTTAGGAAGACCTTCTATATTGCCCACCATATCATGAAGGGATTCACATCTAGATCAAGTGAGGTCATCATGCCCCTGTACTCTTCTCTTATCAGGCTCATGATTGAGTACAATGCCCCATTTGGTATGTATCTTACCCGACACCTGCAGCAGTTGGAAAGACCCCAAAATTCCTCACCAAGAGGATAAAGGGTCTCAAACATATGTCATATGCTGCCCGGCTGAAGAAACTCCAGCTCTATTCAGTCGCATACCGCCTACTCAGAGGTGATCTATGCCTGACGTACAAGGCCAAGGCCATTCCGGAATTAATGGACATGCTCCACCTCAGAAAATCCAAATCCATCAGAGCCACGAGAGCAAGAGATTTGAACATCAACACAGAAATAAATAGGACGTGCTGGAGGGACAGATTCATAACCCAGAGGCTCCCTACACTCTGGAACAGAATCCCAGTCCATGTTAGGCAGAGCCCCTCACTAACTCTCTTCAAGAGAAATCTTGACGAGTGGATGGGAGATCGTAGGTTTACCCTGGGGGTCATCTCTGTGTTACTACTAGACAGAGGCACAGTAAACTAAACCCTAAATGGGCATAGTATTCTCATCCTAAGGGGTGGTGAAAACCACACACACACTCTGGCTAGGCTTATAAATGCCCTAGGGCAGATAGCCTAGTATGAACCTATGAACCTGTGAACCTATGATTGTTTGGCACACTGACTTTGTGTACTATGTGTTGCTTGTGCAGAGATTTGAGGTGCTGTTTTCTTGGATGTCTGCTTTGGGAGCCTCTGTTGTTTTGGTAAGTTTTTTATTAGAGCCTCCGAGTATGTCTTTGTGTTACTATGTGTTTGGTTTGCAGTTGTGGTTGGTTTATGTGAGACTAGGTTTGTTGTGTGTGTGGCTACCTTCTCCTCCTGTCTGGTCTTGCTAGTTCTATAGAGTTCAGCCTCCAGTTTGGCTACATAGTTGCATCTCTCACATGTGTTTGTTGGGAGGAGGAGAGGGTTGTCTGTGTACATGAGACAATTGTAAGATTGTCTCAAGATTCCCAGATTAACCAGCTGAACTGGAGAGGACGTCAGTAATATACCACTCGACATGCCAGAATAGTATAAGGGGGTGATGTGTAACTGAGTCAGAGAGAGGACTTTGAAGGGAAGTGGGTATTAGCACGGGTTGTAGGTGGATGTAGTGCTTACGTTAGTTTAAGGGAGCTTCACTTAAAATAAAGGTTTTAGGAGCAAGTGCTAGGCTTATGATAAAGCGAATAGACTGATTTTGTTGAAAGTAGAGCTTTCTTAAGGGAAAAATTGAAGTGCAGACTTGGTGGAGCCAGGAATAGTTTAAGCCTGTTTAACCAGTGCTGTGCTATGCGCACAATTGCACAAAGCCACGCAAACGCGGATTTTAAACAGGGAACTTCAAAAGAGCTGGAAATGGTCCAAAACGACCAATTACTACAAGCTCTTGTGCTGAGGTCACTCCTTCAGGGACAGATAGGCTGCTCAAGGCTCCCCACTCCCACTGGTGAGCAAAGAAACTTCCTTCTATCCAAGTAAGGCAATGGACAACACAGGAACTACACCACAGTCCAGAATACAGCAAAGCCTGTATACTGGTCTAAACTAGTCGAAAAAGGCGGGAAAACAAGGATATGTTTTTGATTTTTTTTGTTTTTTAAGTTAAAAAGTACACAGAAATGCAGGAAAAACAGTAATAAATCACTTACACAGGCTAGCTCACTTTAGTGGGTAGCCTCAGCAGTTAAATTTAACAACAAACTTTTGACCAAATGTAACTTTAAGTGCAGATAATGTACAATGCAAAAAAACAGGTAATAAAGCAGTATAAACTTGTTCAAAGTAAGAAAAGGAAGGTCTCTCAGGTAAAAACAGCAAAAAATACTTAGATCAGGAAAGTAGTCGCTTTTCTCAGTTCTCTGCTGCTAGCATCACTCTGCAGGACCACGAGGAGCTGTTTCTGAGTAGTACAGCCAGAAAAAAAAACACTCAGGGGCAGATTTTAAACAGGGAACTTCAAAAGAGCTGGAAATGGTCCAAAACAACCAATTACTACAAGCTCTTGTGCTGAGGTCACTCCTTCAGGGACAGATAGGCTGCTCAAGGCTCCCCACTCCCACTGGTGAGCAAAGAAACTTCCTTCTATCCAAGTAAGGCAATAGACAACACAGGAACTGCACCACAGTCCAGAATACAGAAAAGCCTGTATACTGGTCTAAACTAGTCGGGAAAGGCGGGAAAACAAGGATAACACCTCCATGCTTCTACAGGTATGTCATCTGGACCATCAGCCTTTCCATTCTTCATCCTCTTCATAGCTATCCTTACTTCCTCCTTGCTAATCCACTGCACTTCCTGATTCACTATCCCTACATCATCCAACCTTCTCTCTTTCTCATTCTCTTCATTCATCACCCCCTCAAAGTACTCTTTCCACCTGCTCAACACACTCTCCTCACTTGTGAGTACGTTTCCCTCATTATCCTTTATCACCCCTACCTGCTGCACATCTTTACTAGCTCGGTCCCTCTGTCTAGCCAATCAGAACAGCTCCTTTTCTCCTCCCTTAGTGTCCAACCTTTCATACAACTCACCATATGCCTTATCCTTAGCCTTTGCCACCTCTCTCTTCACCATACGCCTCATCTCCTTGTCTAATTTTTTCATCTGTCTGACAATCCCAGTTCTTCTTCATCAACCTCTTCCTCTGTATACTCTCCTGTACTTCCTAATTCCACCACCAGGTCTCCTTGTCCTCCTTCCTCTGTCTAGATGTCACACCAAGCACCTTTCTAGCTTAGGCAAAAGCCCATTACATGCAGGTCCTGTATATCACACTGCTTTACGTGCAATGGGAGTATATATCATAGACAGTATATCACACTGCTTTACATGCAATGGGAGTATATATCATAGACAGTATATCACACTGCTTTACGTGCAATAGGAGTATATATCATAGACAGTATATCACACTGCTTTATGTGCAATGGGAGTATATATCATAGACAGTATATCACACTGCTTTATGTGCAATGGGAGTATATATCATAGACAGTATATCACACTGCGTTACGTGCAATGGGAGTATATATCATAGACAGTATATCACACTGCTTTACGTGCAATGGGAGTGTATATCATACACAGTATATCACACTGCTTTACGTGCAATGGGAGTATATATTATAGACGGTATATCACACTGCTTTACGTGCAATGGGAGTATTTATCACAGACAGTATATCACACTGCTTTACGTGCAATGGGAGTATATATCATAGACAATATATCACACTGCTTTACGTGCAATGGGAGTATATATCATAGACAGTATATCACACTGCTTTATGTGCAATGGGAGTGTATATCATAGACAGTATATCACACTGCTTTATGTGCAATGGGAGTATATATCATAGACAGTATATCACACTGCTTTACGTGCAGGGGGAGTGTATACGACAGGCAGTATATCCCACTGCTTTATGTGCAGGGGGAGTATACACCAGAGACAGTATATCACACTGCTTTATGTGTAGGGGGAGTGTGTACCATATACAGTATATCACAGTGCTTTATGTGTAGGGGGAGTGTACACCAGAGACAGTATACTGCACTGCTTAATGTGCAGGGGGAATGTACACCAGAGACAGTATATCACACTGCTTTACGTGCAATGAGAGTGTGTACCACATACAGTATATCACAGTGCTTTATGGATGGGGGGGAGTGTATACCAGAGACAGTATTTATTTATTTATTTTTATTTCACATTTGTTAACCGGGTTAGTCCAACTGAGTTTGCAAACAAACCCATTTTCAGTTGGAGACCCAAGTGGAAAAGCCCGAGCAAACATAAGTAATGATAAAGTGACAATATACAAATATTAAATAATAATCACAATACAAAATAATTGTAAAACAGAAAAGGTTATTAACTATTTGCATTGTACTTATAGTAAGCAACCCATTTTCAGTGGTGACCCAAGAGGAAAGAGCCCCAGCAAACATAAGCAAAGATAAACATATAGGACAAAAAATATTAAAAATAACAATGCAAATATGAAATTAATTATAAAGGAAAAAAAAAACAAAAGAAAAAATTATGAACATTAGGGGTTGCACTGATAGCAGTGGTCTAAAACTTTACTACATACAAGAGTAAAAAAAAGATAATCATTGTTCAAAAGAAGGACAATGTATAAACATTGATAGGAAGTGGGGGAAAAAGATAAATAGTGTGGAGAATGGGAGGTGGAAAGAAAGGAAGTGGCTAAAGTCAGGCTATAGTAGTAGAGCTGAGGGGTTAGGAGGTTAATTTAAGCAGAAGTTATTAACAGAGAAAGAAAGTTAGGAGATGCAACAGGTTATACAGTAGGACAGACTAAGACTATGTGTGGTCAAGGCAACGGCATAATTTCAAGTTTAGTAGGTGGGATTTAAGCTCCTTTTTAAAACAGGGAAAGGAAAGGTTGGATCTAATTCAGTTCAGGTTTGTAAAAGGCAGTTCATGTCTCCTAAACCTGATTGGCTTCTTTAAAGCAGTCAGCAAAGCCATGGATGAGGGTAAGGTGGTTCACACAGCGTATCTAGATCTCGCCAAGGCTTTTGACACCATCCCCCACTCTGGAATTATAGATAAACTCACTAAACTAGGTATAAATCCCTATGTCACAAGATAAGTTGCCAACTGGCTCACTGACAGAACCCACACTGTGAAAGTAGAAGACTCCAAATCTGACTTCAGACCAGTGACAAGTGGAGTGCCACAGGATTCGGTCCTGGGTCCTCTCCTGTTTGGTATCTACTTTTCTGAAGTACAGGCTAACACAGGTCTTTGGCTAATGAAGTTCTCAGATGACTGCAAACTAGGAGCCATAATTGAAACTCCTAACAATGAGGACATCCTATGAAAGGGCCTCACTGAGACAGATGCCTGGTTTCAAAGCCAAAAAGTGCATTGTTATCCCCTTTGGTAAAAACTCTGTACTCATGAGCTACCACATAGGTGGTAGTCTACTTAACACCGAAAGTGTGATAAGAGACCTTGGGACACAGGTGGACAGTAGTCTCTTCTTTGATAATCACATCACCACAGTAGTCAGGAAATCCTTCTATGTTGCACACCTCATTGCAAAAGATTTCTCATCCAGGAAAAAAGAGGTCATTGTTCCCCTCTACTCGTCACTCATTAGACCCATTATAGAGTACAATGCCCCTTTTGGTATGTACCTCACAAGACATCTGCAACAACTGGAAAGGAAGCAGAAATACCTCACAAAGATGATTACTGGCCTCAAACAGATGCCCTACGCAGACCGTCTCAAAAAACTCCAGCTTTACTCCATCTAATATCGCTTACTCAGAGGTGATCTCTGCCTAACATACAAAGCTATGTCAAACCCAGAGCTGTTGGACATGCTCCAATTAAAGAAATCCCAATCCCTCCAAGCTACACACTCTAGGGACCTAAACCTTGTCACCACAATAAACAGAACATGTGGGAGGGATAGATTCCTGTCCCAGAGACTTCCCATACTCTGGAACAAACTACCTATCTATAGCAAACAAAGCTCCTCATTAGCACTCTTCAAGAAAAATCTTGATGATTGGATGGGAAATGGGAAATTCACCCCAGGGATCACCTCTGTGGCTCTGCTCAATAGGAGCACAGGAAAATAAATTTCTTGGGTGGTGAAAGCCAGGGTACCATTTTGGATAGGCTTGTATAGGCCCTAGGGCTGATAGCCTAGTACCTACCTATTAACCTATAATATGGAGAGGGAGTTTGTTCCAATTAAGTGAGACAGTGTTTGTAAAGTAGTTTACCAATATTCCTTCTGGGTTTATAAACTGAGAGAAGATGCTGATCAGCACTCCGGAGAGGCCGAGGGGGGGGAGTAGAGAGTAACAAGAGAGGCAAGAGCAGGGCAGGCAGAGGGGTTGTTGAGTATGGAAAAGGTAGTGCGGAGTAGCAATTGTAGGAGAAGGTGCAAAAATTCCAGTCACTGAAGTTTGTTTAGTGAGAGGCAGTGATGCGAAGAGAGTGGTCAGTTTAGAATAAATCTGGCAATTTTGTTGTATGTTTCTTCCAGTTTCTGCAATGACGTAATTTGGATATTGGTAAGGATGGGGGATGCATACAGAATACTAGGTAAGAGAAATGCCTGCGCAAGAGTGCATTTAGTGGCAGTAGTGAGGAATGTTTGTTCCTATAAAGTAGTCCAAGTTTTTGGTGGGTTTCTTTGATGGCCTGTTGTATGTGCAAGTCAAATGTCATTCAGTCATCAATTATTACCCCAAGGAGTTTGGTGTGTGAGGCAGGGGAAATAGTGGTGCCATCTAAGGAGGAAAGAGAAAAGTTGGATTTAAAGTGAGAGAGTGTCTGAGGTAGGAAGAGAAGGATATGAGATTTCTTAGGGTTAAGGATTAGTTGATTGTTTCTGAGCCATTTTTCAACAGAGATAAAGGAATTCTGTGTTAGTGTGTGTACTTCAGAGATAGTATTGGAGATAGATAAGAGAGTAGTCATCAACGTATTGTACTACAAATGAGAGAGTGCAGGATGAATCTAGGTTGTTGGTAAAATGTTGAAAAGGAGAGGTCCAAGTATGGAGCCTTGGGGTACTCCCATTTGAATAGCAAGGAAGGGTGAGAAAGCCTGTGGCCATCTAACAGCTTCACTACCTTATCCATTGTCTTCTGCCAGTAAGGTATGATTGGAAGCAGCCAAGAGTAAAAGGAGAGAGGTTTAAGTCTGAGAGTTTGTTAAGAAGGATGGGATGAGACAGTATCGAAAGCTTTAGAGAAATCAAGGAATAAACAGGAGACGAGCAGGTTGTTGTCATTAGCTTCTGCAACCTTTTGAGTAAAGGATAGTTAGGCAGTCAAGATACTGTGTTTAAGGCAGAAACCATGTTGTGGGGGTGAGGAGATTTTCGTGAATGAGATGGGACAGTACTTGAGTATGTATACATTTTTCAAGGATCTTAGAGAGCGGTGAGAGAATAGTGATTGGCCTATAGTTAGAGGGTTCAACAGACTTGCCACCTTTGTGCAGGGGAGTGGTATAGAAGGATTTCCATATTTCCGGTACAATAGATTCCTGAACAGAGCAGTTGGTTAAGATAGATACAGGATATGCAATAGAGTCAGCAGCAATTTTCAGAAATTGAGGGGGGAGTTTATCAGTGAAGGCAGACTATGGTTTTAGTTTAAGAAGCAGGGATTTGATATATTTAGTAGAAACAGGTCGCAAGGTAAAAGGCTGAGAGACAGAGGAACACAGATGTTTGGGGGAGGAGAGGGTGACACAGAAGAGTTGGGATGAGTAGAGTTACCAGAGGGCAGGCATTTAGAGATGCTGTCTATGACTTATTTGTTGAGTAAGTCTGCAGTTTCAGAGGGAAAGTGATAAGAGAAAGGATTAGGGATGGTAGGAGAACCAGTGTGGAGCAAGGAGTTGATAGTACTCCAGAATTATTTGGGGTCATTGGGTGAGAGCTTTGAAACTTAGTGAAATATTGGCATTTATTCAATATAATAAGTTTTTACAAGATTTCTGAGTTGCTTATAACCTTGGAGAAAGGTGGGAGTTTTAGTGGTTTGCCGTTTTACATCTACAATGTATGTACTGTACATGTGTACTATGTATGTGTTCTACCTATGTTCCAAATTTTAGCTGTACACCACAAATCTATTAATTATCTTTATTTTTAAATTAATATGTTTTTGTTTGTTCTCTCCCCTGTAACTGTTGATGTGCCATACACCACTGTAAAAACATGTCTCTTGTAATCTGTGTGTATACTGATCACGTCTAAATGTATCTGTAATTTTTCTATGTGGAGCTTTTCTCCCCGGACCTCTGCTGAAAAAGGGTCTTTTCGGCTCAGTCAGACACCCCCGGTTAACAAATGTAAAATAAAATAAATAATATTTTTTTTCCATAGACCATCTCTTTCATGCATTAAAGCAGAAGTAGCTTTGGAGAGCCGGTGTTCAAATTAGATTTGATTCTAACTTTATGAGTTGGGGCAAGAGAGTTTAGGGCATCAAGTAAAATGTGGTTGAATTCAGTAACAGCATCATTGAGTGGAAGAGTTTTTAGGAAAGACCAGTTGATGGCAGAGAGTCTATAGTTAAAGGTTTCAGGGGAACAGTTAGTCAGTTTCCTACAATCTCTGCAGAGATGGTGCTTAGAGAGATGAGGAGAGTGCCTTAAGATAGAGATGGAGAATGGTCACTAACAGGGTCAGAGAAGGTGGAAGGGTTACAATAGTTGTTGGGAGAGTTGGTCAAGATCCAGTCAATTGTGGAACCAGTAGCATTTTTACTGTAGTGGGTAGGGGTAGTGATCAGTTGTGAGAACCCATACAGGTTCATGAAATGTTGGAGTGAGTCACCAATAAGGGAGTTCCAGTCTATATTAACATCTCCAAGAATGATGGTTTCATAGGGGATGGAGGTATTTATCCAGGAGAGCATATGTTCAAGGACAAGGATGTTTTTACCTGGGGGGATATAGACAGAGGCAAAAGTAAACTTCCTATAGTTATTGCTGTGGAAGTCTAGGAGCAGTAGTTCAGCAGGGGAAACTAGGAAGGCTAATGTCTATAGGTGTTAGCGTGAGTAAAACAGAGTACATGATAGCCACCCCACCACCTTCTTTGGGTGTCCAATCAGACCTATAGCTATTGTATTGAGGTGGGAGAAGTTCAGAGGAATTACTATAAGGTTTTAGCCAGGTTTCTGATAGGTCCAGGATGTGAGGTTTGAGTTGGGCCAGCCATGCATGAAAGTCAGACATTTTGTTGTTTAGGCTTTGGATGTTCATTGCAGAGAGAAAGAAATGCTTGAGGCTGGAGATATTTGAGGATGTTTTTGGGGGGACAGCAGATGAAGGTGGAGGGGGAGTGGAGACAGGGGAGGGACCAGGATTAGGATGTATGCCACCAGAAATCTGAAGAGCAAAGACAAGATGGAAAAGGTGAGGTTGGTCAGTAAGGGGAATGGGGTACTTGAGTTTGGGCTTAGGAGTAAGAGCAGGGTAGGCCATGAGTTTAAATTTAAGACATTGAAAGGGGGTGACATAGAAGGGTGGAGCAATAGTCAGTGGAGGTTGGTTATATGTTGGAAGAGGTCTGGGAAAGTGAAGGTTGGGGGAAGAGGGGAAGATATGGAGCTCAGTGTGGTAGGAAGTGCTTAGGGCTAGTGAGATTAGAAGTGAGAGTAATAGCAGTAAGGATAGCATTATGGGATAGAAAAAGGAGGGGAAGTGCTATAGGGAAAAATATAAAGAAATATATTAGGGAGGGTGGTGGTTAGAAATAAGCAGTGTGAGGGAAGGAACAGTATTGAGGGGTGGAAATAGTGAGTATATGAGGAGACAGTAGGTGTACTGGGGAGTGAAAGAGTTAAGTGTGAGAGAGGCAAGCTACAGAGGAGGCAGCCCAAGGTTGGCAGAGAAAAGGGGAAGACTGGTGACAAGATGGTGGTGGGAGCGGGCTGTGGGAGTGACCAGAAAACCACGGGGAAAGTATAAATTTCAGGATACTTGGGGTGGGTGGGATTCGAAGGTGGTAAAACAGCAAAGTGAGCCCAAGCAAAGTGAGGGGGGAGCAGAGCAGGCAGGACCAAACCACACCACTAGTAAGTTGAATGCAAGGGCCTAAAATCTGCACTCAGCACTTTAATATTACTTATTTTTAGCAGGAAAGACAGACCAACAGTATACAATGTTGAGGTTTTTATCAGGGTTACCTACAATATTGTGGTTTTTATCAGGGTTACCTGTTCAAATGTCAGACAAATAAGTAAAACTTTCAAACAGGAATCTATGTCTGAGTGTTAGAAAGCCACAAAGGTATAGTGTAAAAGTTGGGGGTCAGAGAGACAAATATATGAATCAGTTTACTTTAGTTACAGAGGAAGGAGGCAAAAAATAAAGAAGAAAGAGCCCTATGGCCGATCAAAAATGGTGACTTGCTTTGTTACACAGCACAGTAACAAATGTTTTTTTTTTTATATCTGTTACCTACACTATTTAATTGTTGGGAGAGAAAAAAGATTTTTGATAGAGACTGTGGTGGCCAATTGCAATCCTATAGACACCATTTTGCAGGAGCTGCAGTACACTACTATAGGTAAATGTAGACTGAACTGTTTCATTTTTGGGAGAGAAAAAGTTTTTGTTGTTAGAGACTGTGATGGCCAATTGCAATTGTATAGACACTGGATGTATGTCACACAGTATGTGACACTGCTTTATGTACAGGGGGAAGTGTATACCAGAGACAGTGTATTGCACTGCTTTATGTGCAGTGTATACCAGAGACAGTACATTGCACTGCTTTATATGCAGGGGGAGTGTACACCAGAGACAGTATATTGCACTGCTTTACATGCAATGGGGGTGTATACCAGAGACTGTATACCACACTGCTTTATGTGTAGGGGTGAGTGTATACCAGGGACAGTATATTCCACTGCTTCATGTGAGGGGGGAGTGTATACCAGAGACAGTATACTGCACTGCTTTATGTGCAGAGGGAGTGTATACCAGAAACAGTATATCACACTGCTTTATGTGCAGGTGGAGTGTATAGCAGAGACAGTATACTACACTGCTTAATGTGCAGGGGAAGTATACACCAGAGAGAGTATATCACACTGTTTTATATGCAGGTGGAGTTTATACCAGAGACAGTATAACACACTGCTTTATGTGCAGGGGGAGTGTGTACCACATACAGTATACCACAGTGCTTTATGTGCAGGAGAAGTGTATACCAGAGACAGTATATTGCACTGCTTTATGTACAGGGAGAGTGTATACGAGAGGCAGTAAATCCCACTGCTTTATGTGCAGGGGGAGTGTATACCAGAGGCTGTATATCACACTGCTTTATTTATGCAAAAGCCAGGGGGAAGTGTATACCAGAGAAAGTATGGAGATGGGGGGTGTATAAGAGAAATGAGGGAGACATACTGAGTAATAAATCTGTCACTCCATCTTATAGGTTCATAGGTAGGTACTAGGCTATCTGCCCGAAGGCATTTATAAGCCTAGCCAGAATGTGTTGGCTTTCGCCGCCCCCTTAGATTAGTTTCCTCTGCCTCTGTCCAGCAGAGCCACTGAAGTGATCCCCGAGGTAAACTTTCCGTTTCCCAACCACTAATCAAGGTTTCTCTTAAAGAGAGTTAGCGAGGAGCTCTGCCTACTGTAGATTGGAATCTTGTTCCAAAGCATGGGAAGTCTCTGGGACAAGAATCTATCCCTCCAGCACATCCTATTTATTGTTGCAATGAGGTTTAGATCCCTAGAGCATGTGGCTCGAGGGGATAAGGTTTTCTTTTGGTGGAGGATGTCCATCAATTCTGGGTTGGACATGGCCTTGTATGTCAGGCAGTGATCACCTCTGAGTAGGCGGTATGCAACAGAGTACAGCTGGAGTTTCTTCAGTCGAGCTGCATAGGGCATCTGTTTGAGGCCAGTGATCCTCTCTGTGAGGTACTTCTGTGGTCTTTCCAGCTGTTGCAGGTGTCTTGTAAGGTACATCCCAAATGGGGCATTGTACTCTATGATGGGTCTGATCAGTGATGAGTAGATGGCCACAATAACCTCTTTTGATCTGGATGTGAACCCTTTTGTGATTAGGTGGGCCACATAGAAGGATTTGCTAACCACTTTGGCAATGTGATTATCAAAGGTGAGATTACTATCTACTTGGGTCCCCAAATCCCTTATTATGTCTTCCGTATTTAGGGGACTACCACCTTTGTGGTAGTTTGTGGGTACTTTGTTTTTTCCAAAGGGGATGACTATGCACTTTCTGGCATTTAGCTTGAGGCCATGATTTTGACACCAGGTATCTGTCTCACTGAGACCCTTTTGGAGGATGTCTGCATCAGCCAGAGAGTCAATTATAGCCCCTAGTTTGCAGTCATCTGCAAACTTGGTCAGCCATAGTCCTCCTGTGCTTGCCTGTACCTCTGAGAAGTGTATGCCGAACAGGAGGGGTCCTAGGACTGAGCCCTGGGGAGTGCCACTTGTAACCAGTTTAGAGTCAGACCTAGCTCCCGCAACTTTCACCATGTGGGTTCTGCCTGTGAGCCAGTTGGCAACGCATCTTGTGACATAGGGGTTTATGTTCAGGCTGGTGAGCTTGACTATAATACAAGAATGGGGAATGGTGTCGAAGGCCTTTGTGAGGTCTAGGTAGGCTGTGTGTACCACATTTCCCTCATCTATAGCCTTGGTAACTGTCTGAAAGAAGTCCACCAGGTTTAGGAGGCATGCTCTGCCCTTAACAAAGCCAAACTGGGTAGGGTCCAGTGTTTGGAGGTTCCCAATGTTTCTGTTAATGAGTTCCATGATGATGCCCTCCATAGCCTTGCAGACCAAGCTAGTCAGGCTTATGGGGTGATAGTTCCCAGGGTCTGTTGTGGCTCCATCTTTGTGGAGCGGGATAACTGTTGCTGTGTGCCACTCTATGGGTACGTAGCCTGTAGAGAGGCTGAGTTTAAACAGTGTGTTTAGATGAGGGGTTAGTTTGTCTTTGAGCTCATGTAAGACACAGCCTGGGACACTGTCTGGTCCCATTGATGCTGCAGTTTTTGTTTTGGAGAGGTTTTAACCTGAGTGTCTGTGATTTTAGGGACTTTACATTCTTCTGGTATGGTTATGGGCCCTTTTGGGGGTGAGAGGGGGCTGAAGTTTGCACTGAACCTGTCTGCCAGGATGTTGGTGATATCATAGGTTCATAGGTTCATACTAGGCTATCTGCCCTAGGGCATTTATAAGCCTAGCCAGAGTGTGTTTGGCTTTCGCCACCCATTTTAAATTAATTTTGCTATGCCCCTTTTCGAGGTTAGTATACTGTGCCTCTGTCTAACAGTGACAGAGAAGTGATACCCGGGGTAAACCTACGATCTCTCATCCACTCATCAAGATTCCTGTTGAAGAGAGTCAATGAGGGACTCTGCCTAACCTGGACTGGGATTTTATTCCAGAGTGAAGGTAGCCTCTGGGTTATGAATCTGTCTCTCCAGCATGTCCTATTTATTTCAGTGCTGAGGTTCAAGTCTCTCGAGCACGTAGCTTGATGGGATTTGGATTTTCTGAGGTGCAGCATGTCCATTAATTCCGGGTTGGACATGGCTTTATACATCAGGCACAGATCG
Organism: Protopterus annectens; assembly: GCF_019279795.1. Classification (NCBI taxonomy): domain Eukaryota; kingdom Metazoa; phylum Chordata; order Ceratodontiformes; family Protopteridae; genus Protopterus; species Protopterus annectens. Next base: position 29,252,445 of record NC_056747.1, read on the forward strand.
CCTCTGAGCAGGTGGTATGCCACTGAGTAGAGCTGTTTCTTTAACCAGGCAGCATATGGCATCTGTTTGAGCCCTTTGATCCTCTTGGTGAGGTACTTTTGGGGTCTTTCCAGTTGCTGCAGGTGTCTGGTAAGGTACATCCCACAAGGGGCATTGTACTCAATTATGGGCCTGATGAGGGATGAGTAAAGAGGCACGATGACCTCCCCTGATCTAGATGTGAATCCCTTCATGATTAGGTGGGCTATATAAAATGTTTTTCTAACCACTTTGGCCACGTGGTTGTCAAATGAGAGACTGCTATCAACTTGGGTCCCCAGGTCCCTAATTACTTCTTCTGTACTTAATGGATTACGACCTATGTGGTAATTTGTGGGCACTTTGTTTTTGCCAAAGGGGATGACTATACACTTTTTGGCGTTTAGCTTGAGGCCATGGATCTGGCACCAGTTGTCTGTTTCTATGAGGCCCTATTGGAGGATGCTTGTGTCGGCTGGAGAGTCGATTATGGCGCCCAGTTTGCAGTCATCTGCGAACTTGGTCAGCCACAGTCCTTCTATGTTGGCCTGTACCTCCGAGAAATAAATACCAAACAAGAGAGGTCGCAGGACTGAGGATTGTGGGATGCCACTTGTAACAGGTTTGGAGTCTGACATGGCTCCAGTAATTCTAACCATGTGGGTTCTGTCCTTGAGCCAGTTTGCAACCCATCTAGTGACATAGGGGTTTATATTTAAGCTGGTGAGCTTATCTATAATGCCCGAGTGGGGGTATTGTATCGAAGGCTTTTGCAAGGTCCAGGTAGGCTGTGTGGACCACCTTCCCCTCGTCAATGGCCTTGGTGACTGTTTCAAAGAAATCGACCAGGTTTAAGAGGCAGGATCTGCCCTTAACAAAGCCAAATTGGGTAGGATCCAGTGTCTGTAGGTCCCCATTATCTTTATTTATGAGGTCCATGATGATCCTTTCCATAGCTTTGCAGACCAAGCTAGTCAGGCTTATGGGGCAATAGTTTCCAGGATCCGTTGAGGCACCACCTTTGTGGATAGGGACCACTGTTGCTGTATGCCACTCTTTGGGTACATATCCTGTAGTAAGGCTGAGATTGAACAGTAGTTTTATGTTTGGGTTTAGCTCTTCTTGGAGTTCATGTAGGACGCAGCCCGGGACACCATCTGGTCCCATTGATGCTGTGTTTTTTGCTTTGGAGAGGGCAGCTCTTACCTGAGCATCTGAGATGTCAGGGGTCAGCACTCTGCTGGGATAGATATTTGCCCTTTTGGTGGGGGGGGAGAGTTTGTGCTGAACCTGTCAGCTAGGATGTTGGTAATGTCTGTGGGTTTGGTGTATTTTTTGTCATTTTGGACTACTTCTGAGCATATCTGGGAATTCCCACCCAGGTTACTAACTTAACTAAAGAAAGCCTTGTGATTATCCTTAGTGTCCTGTGCAATTTTTCTCTCGAAGCTGGCCTTAGACTATTTTATGAGTGCCCGTAGTTTTTTGCTAATACTGATCAGAGATGCCTTCCCTTTTTGGGATTTTGCTCTATCATGTAGTAGCTTCCTCCTTCTATTGTATAGTTTGTTTATGGCTGGGGTCCACCAGACAAGACGTCTGCCTTTGGAGGATTGGGTCTTGGTTTTATTTGGGATTGCATGATCCATGCATTCCTGAAGATGTTCATAGAATGCATTTATAAAGGATTCTGTGGTCTGGGCCGTATTTTCCACAGGCCCGGGGGCTTTGAAGGATTCCACCTCGGTTTTGAGGAGTGTGAAATTTGCTCTAGAGAAGTTGTTCACTGTGATTTTCAGGGCAGGGGGTGGAGTCGGGATGTGAATATCCAGTGAGATTAGTTTATGGTCTGATCTTACCAGTGAGGGATTCACTTCTGGTCTGGAGCATAGAGTCCCCATGTTGGTGATGATCAGGTCCAGTATGTTTTCCCCTCTTGTGGGAGTGGTAACAAGTTGTTCCATAGCATTTGAGTTTATAAATTATAGGAACCTTTGGGCTATGGTGTTGGAGCTAGAGTAATGCTCCCAGTCTATATTTGGGTAGTTGAAGTCGCCCAATATAATGGTGTTTGGAGAGACCTTCATATTTTCCAGTATTCTCAGGAAGGCCGAGTGGGGTTCCTGGGTTTGGGAGGGTGGTCTGTAGCAGGCTATAAACTGGAAGGCAGTTTTACCCACTGTTAGTTGCACATGGATAGTCTCTGATGAGTCGTGCTGTGCCACCAACCTGGAGGTGTGGGTATCTTTGACGAATATTGATACTCCCCCTCCTTTTGTGGTTCAGTCCAAGTTTTGGGGCCAAAAAGCATGGTAAGAGGTATAACCTGGTAGTGCTGGGGTGCTCTTGGGAGCCTTGAACCAGGTTTCTGTTACTGCACAGATATCAATGTTCTCCATGCTAAGGAGAGTTTTGAGTGCGTGCATCTTGAGGTTTAGACTTCTGGCGTTGAGTAGTATTACTCTTAGTTTCTTATCCCTTGTGATACCTATGGAGGTGGGTTTGTCTTTTGAGCCTTGCCTAAAAAAGGCACTATGGGGGTAGCAAGAGCCTTTGTCAATATCCGAAAGCCCAGGGGTGACAGGTGCAAGCTGTCCCTAGCGAAGCATTGTGGCTTGTCGAGCATGTCATCCCAGGCTGACAGGCATTGGATCCCCTTTGAATGACACCAATACTTAAGCCAATTGTTGAAATTGATAATCTTGTCTTCATATTGTGGCATCATTCTTGGCGAGGGTAAGATGCTACTCAAGGTCAGGGTCATACCGGCCTGGGCTACATGCTCAGAGAGCTCCTCTATGTCTCTTTTCATGTAGTCCAGGGAGGTATGTCTCAGGTCATTCACACCAGCATGGACAATGACTGAGTCATATTTGTACTTGCCTTGGAGTGACCTGAGTGCTTGTGTTATGTGGCAGATCCTAGCGCCCGACAGGCAGCTCACCATGACCTTCTCCTTGTTCAGCCTGGTGAGCGGGACGCCAGTGTGCCTGACGATAGAGTCACCTATTACAAGTGTATCAGGTGTGTTGTTTAGCCTTAAGGGCTGTGACTGTTTGGCACACTGGCTTTGTGAGCTATGTGTTGCACGTGTTTTGTTTTGGGGTAGCGGTTGCTTGGGTGTCTGCTTTGGAGGTCTCTGCTGCTTAGGCAGATTTTTATTTAGAGCCTCCAAGTATGTTTTTGTGTGTTTATGTGTTTGGTTTGCTGTCATGGTAGGTCTATGTGAGACTGGAATTGTAGTGACTGTGGTTTCCTTCTCCTCCTGACTGGTTTCGCCAGTACTGAGTTGAGAGAGCTTAGTCTCCAGTATGGCTATATGATCGCATCTCTCACATGTGTTGGAATTTGTTGGGAGGAGGAGAGGGTTGTCTGTGTACATGAGGCAGTTGTAACATTGCCTCAAGATTCCCAGATTCACCAGCTGGACTGGAGAGGAGATTGACAACTGACCTTTGGACATGCTAGAATAGTATTGGGAATTCCTTTATAATTGAAAAAAAGGGCCAATGGGGAACGAGGTACTCAAGGGGAGTTTGTGAGGGTGTAGTGCTTTTAATATTTTAGTGCTGACTTATATAATTGCTTTAGTGAGCAAGTGCCAGGTAACTTAAATGCAATGTGTTACAGGTAACTTAAATGTAAAAATGACAAACAGTAACTTTCTTTCAAGTGAAACAAGGAAATAAGTACAGTAAGCAATGCAGATATCACTAGGGATCCACAGAAGTGCTGAAAAGCTGCATTTTAGGTGGAATTAGCTTTTCAGGGAAATAACAAGCAAACAAACAACAAGCATACAAATAAAACTAGATTCAGCAGGCCTGGATCTAGTCTATGCTACAGCAAACAAGGTGTACCAATTTCAGTAAGAAGCAGTTCAAATATGCAGGCACTATAAGCCTTTAACCAGAAATTCCCAGCTCAGAAGGGCAGAGTCCAGCCTCTCCTCCCACAAGAGTGCAGACCACGAACCCTTTTAATGTAAAATAACTGGCCTGAAGCCCAAGTGCTTAAACCAGAATTAATACACTTTTAGAATAACAGACACTGAGCCCTCAATCAGCAGTTCCCAACTTATAAGGATGTAAGCTACCTATTCTGCCACTACAGTGCAGACCACAAACCTTCTTAATGTAAAACAACTGGCCTGAAGCCCAAGTGCTTAAACCAGAATTAATACACTTTTAGAATAACAGACACTGAGCCCTCAATCAGTAGTTCCCAACTTAGAAGGATGCAAGCTACCTGTCCTGCCACCACAGTGCAGGCCACAAACCTTCCTAATGTAAAACAACTGGTCTGCAGCCCAAGTGCTTAATCCAAAAGACTTAGAATGATAGCTACACTTTAATCAAGTTACTACCAAGCAGTAATAAATACAATTGAATACTTTAAAGAATGCCTGGATTAGTGCTCAAGTTATACAAACAAAGCTAGATTCAGCAGGCCTGGATCTAGTCTATGCTACAGCAAACAAGGTGTACCAATTTCAGTAAGAAGCAGTTTAAATATGCAGGCACTATAAGCCTTTAACCAGAAATTCCCAGCTAGAAGGGCAGAGTCCAGCCTCTCCTCCCACAAGAGTGGAGACCACAAACCCTTTTAATGTAAAATAACTGGCCTGAAGCCCAAGTGCTTAAAACAGAATTAATACACTTTTAGAATAACAGACACTGAGCCCTCAATCAGCAGTTCCCAACTTAGAAGGATGTAAGCTACCTGTCCTGCCACTAAAGTACAGACCACAAACCTTCCTAATGTAAAACAACTGGTCTGAAGTGCTATCCCAAGCAAAACCAAGACTATATCGGTCAGTTCAGTGTATTTTGTGCCATTCTGCACTAACTCTAAGCAGATCTGAGCATTGCCACTTAGATTCTTAACATAGCTAAAGAATGCCTTGTGGTTATCTTTGGAGTCCTTGGCAATTTTTCTTTTGAAGCTCGCCTTGGAAGATTTTATGAGGGATCATAGTTTCTTACTGATACTGATCAGGGATGTCTTCCCTTCTTGGGATTTTACTCTTTTCTGTACTAGTTTCCTCCTTCTGTTGTATAGCTTGTTTATGGCAGGGGTCCACCAGACTGGTTTCCTTTTCTTGAAGGAGTGAGTCTTGGTTTTGCTTGGGATAACACAATCCATGCATTCTTGTAGGTGTCCGTAGAATGCATTAGTAAAGAATTTTGCAGCTTGGACAGCGCTATCCTTTAGCATGGGGGCTTTGAAATTTTCCACCTTGGTCTTAAGTAATGTGAAGTTTGCTTTTGAAAAGTTTTTCACGGTGGTTTCCTTGTCCGGGGGTGGGGGAGGAATGTGGATATCCAAAGTGATTTGTTTATGGTCAGATCGAACTAGCGAGGAGTTGACCTCCGGTGTGGGATACCGGTCGCCCATGTTGGTGATGACCAGGTCCAATATGTTGTCACCTCTGGTGGGTGTGTTGACCAGTTGAACCAGGGCATTTGAGTTTATAAATTCTAGGAAATGTTGGGCAAGGGAGTTAGTACTTGAGTAATTCTCCCAGTTAATGTTTGGGTAATTGAAATCACCCAATATTAGGGTGTTTGGTAGGACCTTTATGTTTTCCAGTGTTTCCAGAAATGTGGAATGGGGGTCCTGGGACATGGTGGGTGATCTTTAGCAAACTACAATTTGAATTGCAGTTTTGCCCATTGTTAGTTGCACGTGGATAATCTCTGAAGCATCGTGCTGTGCCACTAACCTGGAGGTGTGGGTATCCTTGATGAATATGGCTACGTCCCCACCTTTTGTATTTTGGTTCGGGTTCTGTGGCTGAAATGTATGGTATGAGTTGTAGCCTGGTAGTGCTGGGGTGCTTCCTGGAGCCTTAAACCAGGTTTCTGTTACTGCACATATATCAATTTTCTCCATACTGAGGAGTGCCTTGAGTGCATGCATTCTGAGGTTTAGACTTTAGGCATCGAGTAGCATTACCCTCAGTTTTTTGTTACTTGTGTTGTTTACTGCAGTGGGTTTGTCTTTTGAGCCTTACCTAAAAAAGGCACTATGGGGGTGGCAAGAACCTTGGCCAGTATTCGAAAGCCTAAGGGTGACAGGTGCAAGCCATCTCTAGCAAAGCAGTCTGGCTTGTCGAGCATGTCATCCCAGGTGGACAGACACTGGATCCCTTTTGAATGACACCAGAAACTTAGCCAATTGTGGAAATAGAGAATTTTTTCTTTATACCGTGGTATCATTCTTGGTGAGGGCAGGATGCTACTCAGGGTTAGGGTCATACCGACCCAGGCTATGTGATCAGAGAGCTCTTCTATGTCTCTTTTCATGTAGTCCAGGGAGGTACGGCTCAGGTCATTCAAACCAACATGGACAATGACAGAGTCATATTTGTACTTGTTCTGGAGTGACCTGAGTGCTTGTGTTATGTGGCGGATCCTGGCACCCGACAGGCAACTAACAGTAACCTTCTCCTTATTCAGCCTAGTGAGTGGGACGTCAGTGTGTCTGACTAAAGAGTCACCTATTACTAGTATGTTGGGTATGTTATTTTGCCTTAAGGGCTGTGATTGCATGGAATACTGGTTTTGTGAAGTATGTGTTTCATGGTTTGTGTTAGGGGTTGGAGATTGCTTGGATGTTTGCTTTGGAGGTCTCTGTTGCTTTTGCAGATGTTTATTTAGAGCCTCCGAGTATGTTTTCATGTACTTATGCGTGTTTTTTGCCGGTTCTGGTTTAATGGGTCTATGTGAGACTGCTGGTGTGATGCAAGTATTTCTCTTCTCCTCTTGACTGTCTGATCTAGTCTTGGGTTGAGAAAGCTTAGCCTCCAGTTTGGCTGTATAATTGCATCTCTCGCATGTATTAGTGTTTGGTGGTAGGAGGAGAGGGTTGTCTGTGTACATGAGGCAGTTGTAACATTGCCCCAAAATGCCCAGATTCACCAGTTGTACTGGAGAGTACACCTGAAACTGCCCTTTGAATATGCCTGGATAGGTACAGTGAACTGATTTACTGGATGGCTAGTAAGGTCGAATATAGAACCTTGTCCTTCTGTACAGTACAGGAGGGTCTAGTGCTAGGGTTTATAAGCACTTGCTATGAGTTTTGAGCAAGTGCAGGGCTGAGAAATGAATGGCTTGAGTGCTTAAGTTGAAAGTTTGTCTAGTTCCAAGGGAAAAATTGAAGAGGATACTTTGTGGAGCCGGGAATAGTTATACCCTAGGTAACCGGCGCTGTCTGGCGTGCAAATGTGGGTTTTATAGCAGGGAAATGAAAGAGATAGAAATTAGCCCAAAATGGTCAATAAACTACTAATTTCTGGGCTGAAACCACTCCTCCAGGAACAGGTAGGCTGCTCAAAGCTCCCCTCTCACACGGGTGAACAGAGAAACTTCCTTCTATCCAAGTAAGGTACGGGCAAACACAGAGATTTGTACACAGCCCTGAATTCAGCACTAACCTGAAAATTGGACTATACTAGCATAGAAAGGTGGGAAACAAGTATATATATATTTTTTTGTTTTTTTTTTTTTTCAGAAAATAAAGCAGATACAATCAAAAAAACACTTTAAATGCACAGAAAAGGATACTTATTTTTATATATCGCAGATCAGAGTTGTAGTCAATGTCCTTAGTAATAAAATAGGAAGACACACAAATACAGTAAAAGCAGATAAATAAAGTGCATTTTTTATATATAAACAATAGAAAATGAACAAACTGATTTAAACAAGTTACCCAATTAACCAGAAAACAGCTCAGAACTGAGCCCTGTTCCAGCAGTCTTCAATCAGACAAGTTATAACTGCACACTCCTGTTACTAGGGTGCAGAGGAACCTTCTCCAAAAAAATATGGTCTGCATCAGTGCTCATGTTATACAAACAAAACTAGATTCAGCAGGCCTGAATCTGATCTATGCTACAGCAACAAGGCACACCAATTTCAGAAAGAAACAGTTCAAATAAGCAGGCACAATAAGCCTGTGACCAGACATTCGCAGCTTAGAAGGGCAGAATCCAGCCTCTCCTCCCACAAGAGTGCAGACCACAAGCCCTCTTAATGTAGAATAACTGGCCTGAAGCCCAAGTGCTTAAGCCAGAACTAATACACTTTTAGAATAGCAGACACTGGGCCTTCAATCAGCAATTCCCAGCTTAGAAGGATGTGAGCTACCTGTCCTGCCACAACAGTGCAGACCACAAACCTTCTTAATGTAACACAACCTGTATGAATCCCAAGTGCTTAAACCAAAAGACTTAGAATAGCAGTTACAATTTAATCAGGCTACTTCCAAGCAGTAATAAATTCAGCAGAATAAATAAAATTGAGTAATTTTAAGAAGAGGCAAAAGCAAAATAAAGTAGGAGGAAACACAAATACAGTAAAAGCAGATGAATACAGTACAATTTTTTTCATTAAGTGCAAGGAGAGAGGAAGAAAGAACCTAAGTGGGTTGGCCTTCTCAAATCTTCTCTCTGTATTAAGCAGAGTGAACACTAGATGCAGAATATGATCTCACTGTACTCGGTTAAGTGAGCAAATGAGATGGACCCAGGAGGAGTGTTCTAATACAGACTTACAGGCAGGGAGGGCAATTCCAGAGCCACTAACACAAGAACAGGGAGGGTGGGAAACTAACTGCAGAGAGACAAACAGCACACTATTCAATGAAACACACAATTAGGAAACAGAAAAAATGAAATAGAGTACTTTTAAAACTGCAAGCTTGTACTTAACAGAAGACTAAAATACACTACTGCAAGTTTCACTTAACTTCAGCTTCTAATGCAGATGATTGTAGCCAAGCAAGTCTCTCAGAAGTTGAGCATAAAACTGATCTGTTTTATGTCATATTTTTTCCTGGTATTTGTAGGACTGCTTGATCTGTGGAGATACAAGAAAAGAGCTCAAAAGTTAAGGCATAAGTCTCCTCGCAGGAATCCATGAAACAGAGAAAACAGGGACAGCGCTTTTAGTCTTTTGTGGTAACTTATGGATTTTAATCTCGCAAACCTATTTGCTAGGAACCTCTGGGTTCTTTCCATCTATTCCATATTGCTGGTGATGCATATCTTAAAGAGGGACTTGTATTCTGTAACTAGCTTGGTCAGTGCTGAATACAAAGAGACAATAACTTCTTTACATCTGGATGATATTCTGTTGATGATCAGCGGCACCAAGTAGAAGGATTTCTGGACAATCCTTGATCCATGTTTATCAAAGAAGAGTGAATTATCAACCCGGGTTTCCAGGTCTGTAACTACATTTTCAGTTTGAAGTGGGCTGTTGTCAATGCTATATGCATATACAACAATGTTGTATTTTTTAGCATTTAGTTTAAGCCCATCTTCAATATACCAGGCATTTATAAGTGTAAGTTCCTGCTGGATTAATTTTATTCCAAAGGGGGATCTGACAATGACATCCAGTTTGTAATCATCTGCAAACTTGTTTAGCCACAGATCTTTGTCTGTAGGTCAGATTAAACATGGTCACCGCACTGAGCTTTGCAAGACACCACTGATCGCCTTCATGCTCTCGGACACTTACCCTCCTACCTTCATGTTCTCTGACACCTATCCTCCCACCTTCATGTTCTCTGATACTTACCCTCCCACCCATGCCATGTGTGCTCTTTCTTCTAAACAAATTATTATCCATCTTATAACACAAAGTTCTATTTGTAATGCATTTAGTCTATTAATTATACTGGTATGCAGAAAAATTGATATTCAGGACATTTTATAACATGTTTCACAAGTGAGTTGTTACAGTTTTCCTTCCTAATATCCAAGATGTGCTAGTAAGTACACTCACAAAACTTTATTTGCATCTTGCCCACATAGAAACAAATACATTTTTCACATACAGCCAGGTAAACTAGACCATTTATGTTACAGTCACAGTGGAATGGAGGCCTAATCACTACATTATTAACTTGAATTTTTGTTTATGGGATAGATATGGAAAGGGAAGAGCCCAGGGGGAGGTCCCTGAAAAGTGCTGCTTGAATACAAGGAACTTATGTGGCAAGTAAAATTAAATGCATACTACTACCCTGGGTTAAATGAATGTGTTTCGATCAATAGTATATTAAAGTTACATCTCTTAAAGTATATTTTTTATTTATACTTCATTTATATTTGTTACATATATTTTTATAGCAGTTCTCAGTATAAAAAACTTTTTTGGCTTGTAGCTTCAAAGAACAATTCACCTCAATTGACTATTTCCACCAGACACCTACTGACATGTGCTTTATTTGAAACTGTATTTAATGAATGGATTTTTTTTTAGCTGTGTTTCTGATGAAGTCTGTATTTTACTCTTGATGAAAGTGCTTAAACTGTGTTTGTATATTAAAACTATACTTTTCAGTTCATTTAGTTTGGCCGTGCTGATGTTTTCTTGTTTTCTTACAACCAATTTTTACAAAGTTCAACTTGTTGGTTCCTGGTTTTACTGTGGTTATGAATTTACAGTTACCCATCCAATTGTCCAGACTGTGTTTGAAGAAGACCAATGAGGTACTCTACTTGATAGGAAGCAGGTAATCTCTGGAAGACAAATCTATCCCTCCAGGAGGTTGTATTAATGTCACATACCAGGTCAAAGTCATTAGAGCAAGTAACCTCTGTACCATTTGACTTATGGATATGTAGCATTTCTAGTAAAGCAGGGTCAACGATTGCCTTATATGCAAGGCAGAAATCACCTCTGAGTAGTCTGTTGAAACACAATAAAGTGACAGTGATTTCAGATGATCCTCATCGGACAGAAGCTGAAGACCTTGAATTTTCCTTGTGAGGAACCTTTGTGGTCTCTCCAGTTGCTGCAGGCACTTGGAAAGGTACATACCAAAAGGGTCATTGTACTCAATTACTGGCCTCATGAGGGAAGAGTACAGGGAGGTAATAACTTTTTTTCTGGAGGCAGTGCCCTTACTGATGAGATAAGCAATACAGAATTCCCTTCTTACCACTGTGGAGACATGGTGATCAAAGGTAAGGTTACTGTCAACCTGTGTGCCCATGTTTCTCACCATTGAATGCATCCTTAGGGTGTTGTTATTGATGTGGTAGTTAACAGGAACATCACTCTTACTGAAAAGGATGATAATACATTTTTTGCATTGAGTTTAAGGCCGGGACTTTGGCACCAGTCATGTGTTTGTGATAGACCCTCTTGTAGGATGTTGACATCGTTTGGAGATTCTATGACCACTCCCAGTTTGCAGTCATCAGCAAACTTTGTCAGCCACAGAACTATAGTTTTAGCTTGCACTTTGGAGAAATAGTTTCCAAATAATAGAGGTCCCAGGACTGATACCTGTGGAACACCATTGGTTACAGGTCTGCTGCTGGAGATGGATTCCCCTAGTTTGATTATATGGGATCTATCAGTGAGCCATTTAGTGACCCATCTAAATCATATATGAGTTGATACCTAGATGGGTGAGTTTGTCAATTATGCCTGAGTGGGGGATAGTATTAAAAGCTTAGCTAAGTCTAGGTAGGCTGTATGCACAAATTTCCCTTCATTAAGGGCCTTGGTGATTGTCTCAAAGAAGTCCACCAGATTTAACAGGTATGATCTCCCTTTGACAAATCCAAATTGAGTAGGGTCAAGTATTTGGGGGTTACCAATATCTTTGTTGATGAGGTCTCTCCCTTTTTTAATTTCTCAAAATCCCTTGGGATACAATGACAGGAATGGACACCATTCCCAAGTCAAAGTACGATTAAAGTTCATGAAATTAGTATTGTTTCACTCTTTGATGTCAGCCAAAAGTGCTCTTCACAGCACCCACAATGTGCCCTGTAATGACTCCTTCTGCAGTTCGTACAGAGTTACATGTATTGGTAGCATATCTAAATAAGATTTTAGACTCTTTTTTTATAAGACCCATTGCTCCTACTACCATTGGAACTATCTGGGTATTTTTCTTCCACATTGCTCTCATTTCTGCTTACAAATCCTGATATTTTATGACTTTATGTCTCTCTGTACACAGGACACTGTAGTCACTGGGTGTGGCAATTTCAATGATCAATGCTACTTTTGTCTTCTTTTCCCGGACCACTATATCTGGTTTTCTAGCATCTATCTTATGAATTGTTGGTAATGGATGAGTCCATGTTCAAAGGTCCATGATGATTCTCTCCATGGTCTTGTAGATAAGGCTAATCAGGCTAATAGGTCTATAGTTCCTGGGGTCAGTGGAAGCACCATCTTTGTGCAAGGGGATAACGGTAGCCTTTTTCCATTCAGCAGGGATGAAGCCAGTGCTTAGACCATGATTGGAAGGAGAACCCAATGGTGTTGCTAATTCTTGTTTGAACCCATGTAGGAGACAGCCTGGGATGTTATCAGGTCCCGTGGATTCTGTGTTTTTGACCTTAGAGAGGGAAATCATGACCTGCTCTTTAGAGATACAAGGTGGACGACAGGTGGTAGGGTTGTCTTGGGGTAAGTGTGGCACGGACAGGGGAGTGAAGTTTTCACAGAACCTGTTGGCTAACAGGTTAGCAATCTCCACAGGCTCATTATATGTGGTATCATTAAGTACCAGTTAAGCACAAATCAGGGTCTTTCCTTTTAGGTTACAGATGTAACTAAATAATGCCTTATAGTTGTCCTTAGTCGAGGAAGCTGATCTGGATTCATAGTTACTTTTCCAGGAGTTCACAAGAAGTCTTATTTGTTTGTTTAAGCTGAGGAGGGAGTGTTTCCAGTTTAGGGTTTGCTCCCTTTTACTCTTAGACAGCAATTTCTTCCTCTTATTGCAAAGCCTGTTAATGGCAATTATCCATCAGACAGGTTTGCTGTTCCTTGAGGAGCTTGTTTTGGTCCTATCAGGTATGGCCAAGTGAATGCAGTTATACATGTGTTTGCATAAAGCATTGGTGTAGAGCTCAGCATAGTTGCTAGTTCCATCGGGGGGGGGGGGGGTGCAGTGAAAGGTAGGATCTACCTTTTACAAAAAACAAATTGCGGCAGCAGATCTAGCCTGATGTGATTTTGTATGTCAATGTTCACAGGTAAAATAGGTCCATAGGTGAATGCTAGGCTATCTGCCCTTGTAGGTCATTTTAAGCCTAGACAATTTCTCTCAATCACCTCCCTCAAAGGTGAGAGTCAAACCTTGTACCTTGTGGCTGCAAGGTAAATACACTAATCATTAGGCCGACCCCCAATAGACATGCTAATTGCATCTGTCATAATGTATTCCACAGCCTTATAAAAAAGATTTGTCAGGCTGATGGGTCTATAGTTTCAGGGCTGGAAGTAGGGTCACCTTTATTCAGTGGCATCACCTATGCTGTCTTCAGTACTCCTGGGATGGAGCCTATAGCCAGGGTCAGGTTAAATAGCTGGTGCAGAGGTTCCACCAGGGCTTCCTTAGTACTATTTAACAAACGGCCCAGCAAGTTATCTAGGCCCATGGAGGAAATGTTCTTCGTCTTGGACAGAACTTTCAGTGCATGTTCTTCATAGGATCATAGGAAGTTACTAGGCTATTGGATCTGAGGCCCTTATAAGCCTAGCTAAGAGTTTAGCCCATGCACAGACAAATCAGCACCCAGTGCCCCTGTCCAGCAGAGACACGGGTGGAATCCCAGGGATGTATTTTCTATTTCTCATCCAGTTATCCAGATTGCACTTAAAAAGGGTAAAGAGGTACTCTGCTTGACGTGGAGAGAGCATTTATTCCATAGATGGGGGAGTCTCTAGGACACAAATCTGTCCCGCTAGCAAGTCCTATTGATGTCACAGACCAGGTTGAGGCCATGTGTGCAGGTTACATGAGTGGGGCATGACTTGTGGATATGCAGCAGTCCCATCAAGGTGGGGTCTGAGATCATCTTGTATGTCAGACAGAGGTCACCTCTGAGGAGTCTGTATGAAACAGACTAGAGGCATAGGGCTTTTAGTCTATCTGTGTAGGGTAGATTTTTGAGGCTCTAGATTCTCCTGGTGAGGAGCCTCTGTGGTCTCTCCAGCTGCTGCATGTGCTTTGCGAGGTACATGCTGAATGGGGCATTGTACTCAATAATGGGCCTTATAAGGGAAGAATACAAGGATGTTATGATCTCCTTGTCCCTGGATGAGATAACCTTACTTATGAAGTGGGCCATGTAGAAAGCTTTCTGTACAATGGAAGCAACATGGTGGTCAAAAGTCAGGCTGCTATCAATTTAGGTGCCAAAATCCCTCACAACTGACTGCATGCTTAGAACATTGTTATTAATGTGATAATTTGTGGGGACATCTCTCTCCCCAAAGGGGATGATGATGCATTTTTTTGTATTCAGCTTGAGGCTATGTTTCTGGCATCAGTCATTTGTTTGGGTAAGACCCTCTTGGAGGATGTCTACGCCACTACGGTAATTGTTAACAGCACCCAACTTGCAGTCATCTGCAAACTTGGTCAGCCATAGCCCACTGGTTTTGGCCTGTACCTCAGAAGTATATCACAAATAACAGAGGCCACAAGACCGAATGCTGGGGTACGCCACTAGATGTGGGTCTATTGCTTGAGGTGGCTTCCCCTATTTGGACTAGGTGGGTTCTATCAGTGAACCAGTTGGCTACCTACCTGGTAACATATGGATTGATGCCTAGTTGAGAGAGTTTATCTATTATGCCCGAGTGGGGAATTGTGTCAAAGGCTTTGGCCAGGTCAAGGTAGGCAATGTGTACTGTCTTCCCCTCATCCATGGCTTTGGTGACTGTCTCAAAAAAGTTGGCCAAATTTAACAGACATGACCTCCCCTTAACAAAGCCAAACTATGTGGGATCAAGTGTTTGGAGGTTGCCAACGTCCTTGTTTATGAGGTCCATGATAATCCGTTCCATGGCTTTGCAGATCAGACTACTTAGGCTTATGGGTCTATAATTTCCCAGATCAGTGGATGCTCCACCTTTGTGTAAAGGGATGACAGTGGCTATCCTCCACTCAGCTGGGACAAAACCGGTACTCAGCCTTTGATTGAATAGAGTGCCTAATGGTGCTGCAAGTTCCTGCCTAATTTCATGTAGGATGCAGCCTGGGATGTTATCAGGTCCCATAGAGGCTGTATATTTTCCTTTGAGAGAGCAGTGATGACCTGATCCCTAGATATAAGGGGGAGGAGGCAGGTACTGGGAATGTCCTGATTTACTGATTGGGGGGACAGAGGGGTGAAATTTTCACTGACTCTATCAGCCAGCAAGTTTGCTATATCTATGGTATTTGTATATGTGGTGTCCTTGACCATCAGTTCTGAACAGATCTGGGTGCTACCTTTGAGATTACAGACATATGTGAAGAAGGCCTTATGACTGTCTCTAGTAGATGTGGCAAATTTGGACTCAAAGTTTGCTTTGTAGGATTTCACTAGTGCTCTTATTTGCTTGCTTAGGCTAAGGAGAGATTGCTTCCAATTAGACACCTGCTCCTTCTTGGTCCTGGTCAGCAATTTTTTTCTTCTGTTATAGAGTTTATTTATTGCAGATGTCCATGCGGAGGATGAGTTAGTCCTGTCAGGTATTTCTGATTCCATGCATCTATATAAATGTTTGTATAGTAGTTTTGTATAGTTTTGGATACTGGTGCCAGTTCCTAGAGAGGGGGAGGGGGCTGTGAAGCTGTTTATACCATCCCTCAGGAGGCTGTAATCAGCTTTGGAAAAGTTGTTTTGATTGATCCTAGCTATAGGGGGGGTCAGGGGAGATGGTGACTTCAAACGTGACCGCTTTATGGTCGGATCTTACAAGGGCAGATGATACTGCAGGGATGTTGCAGTGGCTACTCATGTTGGTTAATACCAAACTATTATCACCTCTTGTGGGGGGTATCAACTAGCTGTTCCAAAGCATTTGCATTTACAAAATCAAGGAATCTATGGGTATTTGTGTTTTGGCAAGAGTAGTACTTCCGGTCTATATTTGGATAGTTAAAGTCACCCAGGATCAGGGTAAAGGGTTGAATCTTGATAGATTTGAAGAGGTCTAGATAGACAGTTTGGGCATCTTGGGTCAGATTTGGGTGCTGGTAGCTAGCTATTATTTGTATAGGGGTCTTGTCAATAGTTAACTGCACCTAGAGTGTCTCCTGTGCATCATACTGTTTGACCAGCCTGGAGGAGTGTATGTCTTTAATATATATTGAAACTTCACCTCCTCTGGCTTTACTGCCCACAGTTTGGGGTCTGAATGTATGACAGGATGAATATCCAGTTAAGTCTGGGCTGCTCTCCGCAGCTTTGAACCAGGTTTCTGTGACCACACAAATGTCAGCATTTTCCAGGGTTAGGAATGCTTGCAATGAGTGCAGTTTCATGTTTAGACTCCTAGCGTTTAGCAACATGACCTTTAATTTGTGTTTTGTTGAAATTTTTATGTTGGTAGTTTTAACCTCATCACTTTTCCTAAAAAAGGTACTATAGGGGAGGCAAGAGCCTTTGCCAGAATCCTGAAGCCCAGGTGAGACAGATGCAGGCTATCTCTGGCAAAGCATCGTGGTCTGTCGATCATATCTTCCCAGACTGTCAGGTACTAGATCCCCCTGGAGTGACACCAGAAACTAAAAAGTCAATAATTTTCTGTTTGCATTCAAGCATTATTCTGGGTGATGGTAGAATACTGCTTAAGGCTAGAGACATACCTGCCTGGGACACATATTCAGTGAGTTCAATCATGTCTTTCTTCATATAGTCCAGGGAGATACATCTCAAGTCATTCACACAAACATGGACTATGACAGAGTCATAACAGTACCTGTTGTTGAGAGACTTGAGTGCGTGTGTGATATGGTGGATTCTGGCCCCTGACAGACAACTAACCGTGACTTTCTCCTTATCCAGCCTGGTGAGAGTCACATCTGTGTGTCTTACAATGGGGTCACCTATAACTAATATGTTGGGTTTATGGTTAAGCCATAGTGGTTTTGAGACAGAGGTGTGTGAACTATGAGTGGTATGTGGTATGAAGGGCTGTGGAGATCACGTGTGTATTTGCCTTGGAGGTTTTTGCCTCGGATATCTCCTCTGTTTGGGTATGTTTTTGTTGAGGACCTCCACATATGTGGGTGTGTGTTGTGTAGGTGTGGGTGGTGTTTGAGGTGTAGTGATTGTGTTGATAGCCTTCTCAGTGCCAGATATGCTGGCTTGTGAGGGAGAGAGCTTGGACTCTAGGTTCCTAATGTAATTGCATCTCCCGCAAATTGTATTCCTAGGTGGTAGTAGATGGTTATCTGTGTACATAAGGCAGTTGCTACACTGTCTCAGGATGTCCATGTCAACCAGACTGGCAGGAGAAACTGTAGGAAATTGTCCATCCATATTTTTCAGAATCTGAGAGAAAAGGCCAGGGAGAGCTAAGGGGTTATCCTAACGCCCAAGTGTTTAAACCAAAACTAACTGCTTAGAATAACACTTACAATTTAAACAGGCTATAAACAAGTAGTAAGAAATGCTACAGAAAGGATGCAACTGAAAACTTTACAGAACAAGCCGCAGCAAGTAGCAGAAAAAGTAAGATGAAGTAATGGAGCCGGAGGAGGCAACACAAATACAGAAAAAGGAGGAAACACAAATACAGAAAAAGGAGGCAACACAAATACAGAAAAAGGAGGAAACACAAATACAGAAAAAAGGAGGAAACACAAATACAGAAAAAAGGAGGAAACACAAATACAGAAAAAGGAGGCAACACAAATACAGAAAAAGGAGGAAACACAAATACAGAAAAAAGGAGGAAACACAAATACAGAAAAAAGGAGGAAACACAAATACAGAAAAAGAAGCTGAATAAAATGTGTGTGTTTTTTAGTAAAGTGGAAAGGGAGAGAGGAGGAACAGAAGAAAATTCAAGGTTAAGGAACTGAGGGGTTTGACCTTCCCAAATAATCTATGTATTGGGTAGAATGAGCTAATGAGATGGCACTGGGAGTGTCCCTTATCAAATTTACAGTAGGAGCAGGCAACAGAAAAAGCAACAACTATAAGAGCACAACTGCAATGGGGTGGGTGAGTGGCAGAAAAAACAAAAATCAACCACAGATCAGCAATTATATCAATAGAGACACAGAAAAGTAAATAATTCATTCAAACAAATAAATAAAAACAGTGCAGTAAACTAGTGCAGAACTGTTACACAAATAAATAAAAAACAATGTAGTACTGATAAGCAAAATAAATACAACCTGTGCAGTGCTGATAAGAAACATTGAACAATTAAAGTGTGAAAAATACACTTATGCAGCTTTGTAATTCAGATTGTTTAAGAAGTATTCTCCGCCAAGCAGAAATGGAGCTTAGCAAGATAAGCAGTGATTCAACTCAAATGAAATATTTTTATACCAACAGATAAAAGACCCTTCCAAAGTCACACCCTGAGACAGAGATAACACAGAAGCAGTTTGACCAGTTTTAGCTCTCTGAACTGAGTACACCACAAACTCCCAGTAGGGGCAGGCAACAGCAAAAGCCACAAACTATACAAAAATGCAACCACAGATCAGCAATTATATCAATAGAGACACAGAAAAGTAAATAATTCATTTGAACAAATAAATAAAAACAGTGCAGTAAACTAGCGCAGAACTGTTAAACAAATAAATAAAAAACATTGCAGATTTAAGAGCTAAGGGTGATCGTAGCCTTTAAATAGTCATCTCATGAGTGAAATTTGCACTAAATTTATTGCTGGAATATTGGAAATATCCATGGAGTTTGAGTAGGTTTTGTTATTTAGCATGGGTTCTGGACATTGTTGAGTGTTTTGTCTAAGTTTTCTAACATAACTGAATAAATATTTGCAATTGTCAGGGGACCACAACTATGGTTTGCTTTTAAATTCCCCGTTATAGTTATATCTGCATGGGACTGCTAATTCTTCATATTTATTTTTCTCTGTATAAAATTCCTTGGAGAAGCTATGTGCTTTAGTGATACTTGGTGTGATATTTCTATAACTGAATTTTGAGATGTCATGATCGGTGATGTCTGGTGTGATATTTTTGTAATTGAATTTTGAGACGTCGTCAGAGAATTTGAGAAAATGTGTATACTTTAAATCTTTGAATTCCAGTGTATTGTTTTTAGCTGGTTTAGATAGTTTGAGAGAAAAATTTAGTAGCTTATGGCCTGATTTAATTAGAGAGGGCAACTCTCTAGGAAAGTTGTGCACACTTATGTTACATTTGTAAGTACCAGGTGAAGAATAGTTTGTCCTATAGTTGAACTGGTAACAATTTGGGCCACTGAATTGGGGTAGTAATGATCTGGGCCACTATGGCTGCAAACTCTTGAAATGCAAATAACTATGAAAAATAAAGTGTGCTTTCTGCATAATTTAGAAGAAAAAACATACATAGCTTTAGTAATAGTAGTTTCAAGATAGTTTATCTGTGTGTAGTTAGTTTGATAAGTAAATTTCAAAAACAAAGTAGCATGAATTAAAATTCAGTGTAATCAGCGATTAAAACTGGGTCCCCTTTCCATAGGACAAAAATGTCACCCAATAATCTCAAATACAAATTTATATGTTGAAAAAATGAAGATGTAAAGACAAATTTGGTTTCCCAGGATAGCATAACCAAGTTGGCGAAGATGGGAGCCCAAGCAGCTGCCATTCCCACCCCTTTGTTTTCATTGAATATCCCACCTTCATACCAACTATAGTTGTTTCCTAATACTATTTCCATGAATTCAGTTAGCAATCTAACCTCTCTGGAGGTTAAAAATTCAAAATTTATTAATGCATTATAAAACAATTGCAACCCAATATTTTGGGAAATACAGGAGAATACAACATCTGTGGTTACAAAAGTTACATCTTTGTGGCAAAATTCAAACTTAAGTCGACCTAAAAAGTCCCAGGAATATATAATCATATGTGTATCAAGTTCCTGAATAGGCTTTAGCATCCTGTCTATCATGACTGCAAATGGGTAGGTTTTTGATCCCGTAGCTGAAACTTTTGGTCTAAAAGGGGGCTTGACTGTATCTTTGTTTATCTCGGATATCCCATATATAGTTGGTGTAGAAGGATTAGGATTTTTTAAAAAAATGATAAACTTGCATGTCAAAATTATGTTAAAACAAACCATCTTCTAGATACTGATCAGATTTACTACATGATAAATGAACCTCACTCATAGAGGGTTCTATATATGAACGAATATCATATAGTAATGTCATCATTTTTCCAATATAACTCATGTTGTCAAAAAGAACTCCAGTCAATTAATGGATCTCTTAGAATGATGGGAGTTCTTACTTATAGGGAGCTCATCCATGACACTTAAGAAACTGACTTGAACTTCCATGGTCATGGAAGGGATCTTGTAACAAGTGAACTGGAAGTTGATTTTGTTTAGTGCTCGTTCAATTAGTTCAGTCTGTGGGTCCCTAGGAGTCTGTCTAGAAAGGATATGACCCCTGACATAAATAGATACACATCCATAGCCATAGCTGCCATTGGGTCTGAAGGTATGGGAGGCACTCAACCCAGGTATGGAGGAAGTGATTTCTGGGCATTTAAACCAGGTTTCAGTGGTTATACATATATGTGTAGCCTCCAAATGCAATAGTGCTACAAGGTTTGGCAGCTTGTTGTTTAGACTTCTGGTACTAAGCAGATCCACCTTTAATGTGATCTGTTTTTAATCATACATTTGCTATGCTGGAATGAAAAATTAATTCAACATTGCCTAAAAAGGCACTATGGGGCAGCAAAGGCTTTAGCAACTATGCAGAAGCCTTTGAACGAGTGTCGCTGGCCATCCTTTGAAAAGCAATTAGAACTGATAAACATCTCGTTCCATGGTTCCACACACTGTTAGCATCCACATCTCATTCCATGCTTCCACATACTGTTAAACACCTCATTCCATGCTTCCACATACTGTTAAACACCTCATTCCATGCATCCACATACTGTTAAACACCTCATTCCATGCATCCACATACTGTTAAACACCTCATTCCATGCTTCCACATACTGTTAAACACCTCATTCCATGCTTCCACATACTGTTAAACACCATGTTCCATGCATCCACAAACTGGTAAACTCCTAATACCATGCGTCCACTTACTGTTAATCAACTCGTTCCATGTCTCCACATAGGTTCATAGGTAGGTACCAGGCTATCTGCCCTTGGGTATTTATAAGCCTAGCAAGAATGTGTTGGCTTTTGCCACCCTTTTAGACTAGATTCCTGAGCCTCTGTCCAGCAGGGCCATAGAAGTGATCCCAGGAG